>NC_079514.1:11253589-11443742 GCF_000801105.2 Raphanus sativus
GTTTAAGGCAGGAGCTGTGTCTGTTGAAGAAATATGTAAGAATCTAAAAGTAGTAGTTAGAAACACACCTTCAGAGACACAGCTGTTCAGAGGGAGAGAGTGAAATGTGAATCAGAAGTTATTTGATTTTGAAATAAGAACAACATTTAAAGAAACATAATTAAAAAATCAATAACAGGTTTGGGAAAAGCGAAGGTGATATTGATTGATACACGGCACAAAAAAAAGACGCAAGAGTCAATAGACTAGACCAGAACACAAACCTCTCCACCGATTAAGGGATAAAAAGACCATCTTTAAATAAACAGACCAAAAAGAAGAAGTTGCCGAAGAGCTCAAAAAAAAAAATTGCTGAAGCCATATGATGATTATATAGCTCATTAGCTGTAATATTAAATAAATAACGAATGTGGTAATTAATCTACAAGGACCTAGTTGGAAATACATTTTCATCTAACAGATACAGTGTTTGGTAACTGTAGAGTCTCTCCAAGCAAAGAAGCGCAATTATTAAGACTTGCATTGTTGACCAAACAGGAGACAAAAAAGCTAAGAAACTAGTGATACATTCTGTCTTTTTTTTAATAAAGCATTTAGAAACAAAAGCATTGGGAAGATGTCGAGAACCAAATCAAACTATACTCTGGAAAAGGATATAGACGCGTCGTAGTCAACAACTAATAACTAAGTTGGGCATTTAACAGGCTCTATATATGGTGGATCAAGAACCTCTCTGTTTTCACTAGAACAAAGTTTAAAAATTGAAACTTTAGTTCTGAAGGTTGTCAAATGCTTAATTTTAAATTAGTTAAGTAGAAATGCAAGTCTCTAGGAAAATGACTAAACCACATACCTTAACCTTACAAAAACCATGAGCAGTAGTTCTTAAACCAAAACAAAAACAGGACATTTTCTGTGGACTTTTTTTGTTCCTGATAAAAAAACGTTATAAAGATAATAAGCGTACACATTCAAAACTTTAAACCTGTCTTCAGACCTCACTCTTCTTTTTCTTTTTATCTTTCTTTTCTTTCTTCTTGGCAGGCATTTCTGTTTCTTCCTCCTCGTGTTTCCTCTTCTTCTTCTTTGAAGGTTCCTCTGCTTTGGTCTCTTCGGCTTCAGGCTCTACTTCTGTTTTCTTCTTCTTCGACTTCTTCTTAGACGGTTCCTCGGTTTTGGCTTCTTCCTCCTCTGCATCATCAGCCTTCTTCTTTTTCTTTTTATCTTTCTTCTCCTTGGCACCGTTCTCAGCTGTGGAAGTTTGTCCAAGAAGAGAGTCTGCAGCAGTGTTGTAAGTCTGCACAAAACAATAGTCAAAAAAGCTTTAACTCTCTAAGCAAGGCTGCAAGTTCCAATCCAACTCAGTTGCACAACTCACCTTAGCAGGAGTGATCAGACCTCCAGATCCAATCTTCTTATCCTTGTCATAAACTTCAATCTTTGGTTTGCCTTTAGCTGAGCCAGACAGACGTCCCATGTCTTTCCCTTCAAGACTTCTCAACCGTGTTTCAACCTGTCCCAATATAAGTTACACAACATGGCAAACCATTAACAAAGGAAGAACAAGGTTGGTTCAGATCAACCAGGACTGAAGAAAAATATTAGAAGAGTGAGTACCTTTAAACGGCTTTCAACTCCCATAGTGTTGTCTTCGCTATCACCAAGAGCATCACACCGGATAGCAAGGGCAGCTTTTGCAGCTAGTGAACGTGAGATCTTAGCCTTGTCCTTGGGTGCAGCTTGGCCAACAAGAGAAGCATGGTAAATCAGACCGTATTTAGGAGTGTTGTGTTTAGTCTTGAGGGCTCTGAATAGGGCCTTCTCAGCTCCAAGAATCTGAACAGTACTCCCAGGCTGCTTTGAGAGGTTCAACAAACTACCGCCATGAGAAATTAGACGAGCACCGACTAGCTCTCCAACGAGTGCAGTCAGATTCGGTGCGATTGTGTTCATCCTACTCTTCAAGTAGTCATAAAGCTGAGCTCTGTACTCGGCAAGAGACAGAACCTGGTCGCAGAGTTCCCTGATGTGCAACAAATCAAGGTCGCTGACTTCAGTTCCCATAGATATCACAGAAGCCTCTTTTAGTTCCGCTTCAACTTCATCAGCCAATATCTGCCATAGGTGCAGCAACAGAAAAGATGTTTTAGAAAGGCATACTTAGTTTCAAGAACTGTGTGAAATGGGAAACAAGGCATTCACCTCAGAGAAGTCTAGCTTTGCTGCATTAATACGATCCCCCATTAATTTTACAGACTTAGCATACAGGATATTGTCCGAGATGATCTTAGCAAGCTCGGGAAAATGCCAACCGTACCATTCACGAACTCTCATAGCGTAAGTGTTGAGCTCTTTGTCAAGATCATCAAGCAGACCAATAGCTTGGATTATCATGGTATCCACCTGTCAATAAAACAAACTATAAGCATAAGGAATACTCAACAGCTTAAACATAACCAATAATCCAGAGGGCTATACAGAAATTTATTAATCAAAAGCGTTGAGAGAAAGACTATACCTTGTCAGAGCTGAACTTTAGTTTGTATCTAGCGAGACTGTGAGACAACCCCAAGCTCATTGGAGCCAAGTCTTGATCACCTAACCCGGATATAAGCTCTGAGAGCTGGCTTCTCACACCTCTCAACAGCTCCATAACAGCATTGTTGTGAACACAGTCTATTTTCTAGACGAGTTAAAAAGCAAATCCGTAAGAAACAATTACAACATCCACAAAACAACATTAGAACCAAATGAAACTCTTTACACACCAGTTTCTCCTTGATAATGTTTCCAAGCTTGGAATCAGCCACAGCTAGAGTTTCGCCTTCGCAGTTAGCTTTCAGAAACTTGCGGAGACCCTTGCTTGGAGCTCCCTCCAGCAATTTAGCCACTGCTTCAAGAGCTTCAGACGTGTTGTCAAACTTGTCAAAAGCCTTAAGCTTCACCATCTGTATACACAATCAAAAACGCTATGAGAAACCTAAAAACTAAAACATATTAAATAAAACTAAAGATGAATTGTGAAATCACCTTTCGAGCTGAGTCTGCAGACGAGAACACATTACCCAAATCCTACAAACACCAAATAGACATACTTAGGATAAAAAAAAAAATTATCTACACATATAACAAGGTTAGATAAGAACAAAAGAGGTGAAGCTAATAATAACCTCAACATTGGAAAGCTTTCCTTCATCTAATACTTTAAAAAGGGCGAAACCACCAGGCGTCTCAAACAGTACGAGCATCTTCACAAGCTTTAAGTCAACACCTGTAATATAAAGATCAATTAAAAACCCATTAAATCAGCTGAACGTAAGCACTTATTAACTATACAAAAGCTAAAGCTTTGGGAGCTAAAACTAGTAAAGAAACAACTTTTTATCGTCATGAACAAACAAGATAGACAGAACACGAGTTAAGACAGAACACGAGTTAAGACAGAGTTTGAAACTCGTGACCACGACAGGAACTATACAAACACAAAACGAAAAAACTTAAAAGCCATGCAGCCACTGATAACGTTGAGGGAGAAGACGAGTACCTGGGAGGATCTACGAAGAGCTGAAGCCTTGGGGAGAGACAGAAAAGAGAAAGTGGTCAGGAGCCGTGTGGTAGAGCTAGGGTTTAACAGGGTATTTGTTTTATATAGTTGTTGAAGAAGGCGACCAGATTCTCAAAACGCTGCGTTTTACTGCAAAGTGGGCGTTCGGCTTATAACTTTTTTTTGTAATCTAGGGTTTTCATTTTCAATATCCAATTTTATTGGGCCTAAACAAACTCGGCCCATTAAGTGGAATCTTGTACTTGCTCAATGGAATAAGACGTTGAGTTCGTTATGTTTGTGTTTGGTCTTATCTCACTTTACAAAGATGGAACCTTTATAAACCACTGAGATGGAATCTACCAAGTTGTTGTCTTTACTGAGAGTATGCACCAGTGCCAAGTCTCTAAAACAAACCAAGCTTCTTCACCAGAGAACACTCGCGTTGGGATTGCAAAGCGACGTCGTTCTATGCAAAAGTCTCATCAATGTCTACTTCGCTTGCAAGGACCATTCCTCGGCTCGTCTCGTCTCCGAGTACAACAACATCGACGTCCGATCAGATGTCTACATCTGGAACTCCCTCTTGTCCGGCTACGCGAAGAGCTCAATGTTCGACGAAGCTCTCGAGGTTTTCAGGAGGCTTCTGAATTGCGATGTCTGCGTCGCAGATTCGTACACGTACCCGAATGTGATCAAGGCGTGTGGCGCGCTGGGTGGAGAGTTTCGCGGCGGAATGATTCATTCTCTTGTGGTGAAGAGCGGGCACGTTTGTGATGTGGTGGTGGCGAGCTCTTTGGTGGGCATGTACGCGAAGTTTGACTTGTTGGGAGATTCGGTACAAGTGTTCGACGAAATGCCTGAGAGAGACGTTGCGTGTTGGAACACGGTTATATCTTGTTTTTATCAGAGCGGGGAGGCGGAGAAGGCTCTGGAGTTGTTCGATAGGATGGAAAGGTCGGGATTTGAGCCGAACTCGGTGTCGCTGACGGTGGGTATATCAGCTTGCTCGAGGCTGTTGTGTTTGGAGAGAGGGAAGGAGATCCATAGAAAGTGTGTGAAGAACGGGTTTGAGTGGGATGAGTATGTGAGCTCTGCTCTTGTGGATATGTATGGGAAGTGTGGGTGTTTGGAGATGGCTAGAGAAGTTTTTGAGCACATGCCTAGGAAGAGTTTGGTTGCTTGTAATTCTATGATCAGAGGTTTTGTCGGTAGAGGAGATAGTAAGTCATGCATTGAGATTTTGAGTAGAATGATCATAGAAGGAACTCGGCCTAGTCAGACGACATTGACCAGCATTCTAATGGCTTGCTCTCGGTCATCGAATCTCGGGCATGGGAAATTCGTTCACGGTTATGTGATTAGGAGCTTTGTAGACGCAGATGTCTTTTTGAACTGTTCCCTGATTGATCTTTACTTCAAGTGTGGTGAAATAAAGTTGGCTGAAACCATCTTTGCAAATACGCAGAAGGATGTAGTTGAGTCATGGAATGTTATGATCTCTGGTTATGTCAGTGTAGGTAACTGGTTTAAGGCTATTGAAGTGTATGACGAAATGGTGAGTGTTGGTGTGAAGCCAGACGTGGTAACTTTCACAAGTGTTTTGCCTGCTTGCTCGCAACTGGCTGTGTTGGAGAAAGGCAAGCGGATTCATTTGTCGATTAGTGAGAGTGGGCTCGAAACAGACGAGTTGCTGATGGGTGCACTTCTTGACATGTATTCTAAATGCGGCGATGTTAAAGAAGCTTCTAGAATTTTTAAAAGTATGCCAGAGAAGGATGTTGTGTCCTGGACAGTAATGATCTCTGCGTATGGATCTCATGGTCAACCCAGAGAAGCGCTTCACCATTTTGATGAGATGCAGAAGTTTGGTGTAAAACCTGATGGTGTTACTTTTCTTGCTATTTTGTCAGCTTGCAGTCATGCTGGGTTTATTGATGAAGGTATCACGTTTTTCAGTCAAATGAGTTCCATTGACGGAATCAAGCCTCAAATTGAACACTACTCGTGTTTGATAGACATTCTCGGCCGAGCAGGTAGGTTGCTTGAAGCTTACGACATTATTCAACAAAAAACAGAGACAAGAGATGATGCAGAGCTTCTAAGATCTCTCTTCTCCGCCTGTTGCTTGCAACGGGATCATTCACTGGGAAGTAGAATCGCAAGGTTGCTTTTGGAGAGATATCCAGATGATGCATCAACCTACACTGTCTTGTTTAATATGTATGCTTCTAGTGAGTCATGGGATGCAGCAAGGGAAGTCAAATTGAAGATGAAAGAAGTGGGACTGAAGAAGAAGCCTGGCTGCAGTTGGATTGAGATTAATGAACAAGTGTGCCACTTCTTTGCTGAGGACAGGTCTCATCCACAAGCTGAGAATGTTTATGAGTGTCTTGCCCTCTTAAGTGGCCATATTCAAGCTGGTCAATGATCACTCTACTGCTGTTGCTCTGTCCCAAGACAGCAACATCTCAGGCTAATGTCCAAGTAACACAAATAGTAGATTCAGTGCAAAGTCAACTTCAGAACCAAAACCCATAAAGGTGTTGGAGCCTGAGAGTTGTCCTCCTCTAAACTTATCTTGACAACACCAACATGATGCATATCCTGGGGAGTTTACTTTGTGTTACCTAGCTAGAGCCACTATGTAATTAAGGATCATGTTAGGTTTCTTCCAAATGTTGGCTGGCTAACCTCATATCTGGAGACAAGAGTCAACATGTTCTTGTGACTTCCTCCCCTAACCTCTCCAATTCGATAAAATTTAGAAGATAGATAAGAGGTCTACAATTTTTTTAAAGTGTAGAATATATGTGAAGCAAAAATTTCGTAAGTCAACGGTTTTATCAAATTTAATGTTTAGAGATTCAAAATTTAACACGTCTCTGTTCGCCATGAAAGAGTAAAGGAACTTTGTATACGAATGGGATAATGGGAGGCCGCTCCTCGAGGAAAAAAAGGTACCAACTTTTGTCTTTGAACGGACCTACCATGAGCCTGATTCTCCAATCATTTTCCTTTTTTTAATTATTTTGATCCTCCTATGCTCAGAAGTCGTACTAAACCACTATCTTGTTTGAACTGAAGAAGAAACAGAGTGACATAGAGATAGAGAGAGAGAGACAGTGGAAGATGTTCCATTTCTGAAATCAAGACCATCATTATTCATCACCAGACAAAAACAGTGTTCAATCATTTGACAAAGCCTTCCACTTTACAATCCATACCTTTTTTCAAAAAATCAAAACTTGGGTTGGGTTGCTGTATTGTCTCTCACTTGCTGAATCTTTTGCCTCTGAGAAGATATCAGGTTTCCTTTGATTACTAGCTTTAAACCCATTTATACAGACATACATATACGTGGGAATCTGGTTCTGTTTCTCTGTTTAATGCTTCACGAGATTGAGATTCTTCAAAGTCTGGATTTTGCTTTTTTTTTTGTTCCTTCTCTTGTAATTCTTCTGTAAAAGTTTGCTTCATCTTCACTTCTCTCATTTCTTTTAAATATTTAATTTTTTTTCAAAGGGTTTTCTTGTTTCTGACAAATAAAACCTTTTATATTGTATCTCTGCTGGGAACTTACAATAATCAATTATCTGTCCTGAGTTTTATGACAACTCAAGTTGTCTTCTTGTTCAGAGTTCTGAAATAAAGTACTATAATAATGATAAGTGTTTAGTGTTCTTTTTTCTTTGTTTCTAACTACCATTCTACATTGAGTTGTTGTTGTCGTCGTCCATTCCACTCCCACTTCCTCTTTGATATATTTTTTTTATTCTGTCAGAAGTCGGATCTCGTTCATTTGAGCTAAGAGAAATGTTAATTTCAGCTGAAAAAGAAGAGATCTTGATCTCTCAATCTCCAGTCAGCTCAATGTCGGTTCCTGAATCTTTTGAATCGCCACAACCTGTTCCTTTGGTCTACACTGATGTAACTGTTGTTCCTGAGCATGAAAGAAATGAGCTTGAAAAGTCAATATCAAGCCTAGAAGGTATCTCTTGATATGCTCCTCCTCTAACTTTTCTTAACGCCATATTTGCTCAAAGTATGATTTCTATTTGATCAAGAAGTTTAAAATGAATCTGAGTTTAGTTTGATCTGGGTTGGTATTTACAGGGGAAGTTTTGGAATTGAAGTCAAAGCTAAAGTCATTGGATGAAAAGAGAAGGGAAGTTTTGAATAAGATTATAGACACTAAAGGTTGTAACTCTACAATGCTAATAAGACCTAGTTTGAAATTTGATTCTTGTCTTAAAAGATTGGCTTTCAATCTGCAGGAAGCATACGCGTGTTTTGTAGAGTTAGGCCATTTCTATTGACAGAAAGGAGACCGATCAGGGAACCTGTTTCGTTTGGATCAGACAATGTTGTTGTTAGATCTGCTGGTGTTCGAAAAGAATTCGAGTTTGATAAAGTTTTCCATCAATCAGCAACTCAAGGTTAGTCTCCTGCTAGGCTTTAGTGATTCCCCTCTTTTTTATATCTTAGCTTTCTGTTTGCTTCCAGTTCTGAGTAAATGAGGCCTTAAAAACTCTGTAGAAGACGTTTTCGGAGAAGTAAAACCGATTCTTAGATCTGCACTTGATGGTCACAATGTATGTGTCTTGGCATACGGTCAAACTGGGACAGGAAAGACTTTCACCATGGTTAGTCATTATTGTGACATTTCATATCGAAGAGTTTGTTTTTTCTTCTCTAAGGAAGGGTAAGTAAGAGCTTTTGTCTTTTGTCTTGTTTAGGATGGCACAAACGAGCAACCAGGCCTTGCTCCTAGAGCTATTAAGGAGCTTTTCAATGAAGCTTCAACGGATCATGCGCATTCCGTGACTTTTACGATGAGTATGTTGGAAATCTATATGGGTAACTTGAAAGATCTGTTGTCTGCTAGACAGTCTCTGAGATCTAATGAAGCCTCAGCTAAATGGTATAATTGAGTATAGGCTTTATCTCTAAAAACCTCCAGCATTTTTTTTCTAAGTTCTTTCTCTTGTCTGCAGCAACCTCAATATTCAAGTAGACTCAAAGGGTTCGGTGGAAATTGAGGGGTTGACTGAAGTGGAAGTGTCGGATTTTGCAAAGGCTAGATGGTGGTACAACAAAGGAAGACGAGTCAGGTCAACTTCTTGGACAAATGTGAATGAAGCTTCAAGCAGATCTCATTGGTAGGTTCCTAATGAGTTCCAACTGTGTTGTTATTTCTCAAATCAGTTTTGTCATTTCAACCCTTATTCAGTTAGTTTGTCTCTAGTTTAACAAGGATTACCATCTTTCGTCGAGGGGATGGTGTGGGGTCAAAAACTGAAGTTAGCAAGCTTTGGATGATAGATCTCGGAGGAAGCGAGAGGCTGTTAAAAACCGGGGCAATAGGGCAGACTCTGGATGAAGGAAGGGCCATAAACCTCTCACTTTCCGCTCTTGGAGACGTGATTGCAGCTTTAAGAAGAAAGAAGGGACATGTGCCTTACAGGTAAGCTCTCAGCTCTTTTAGTTTCTTTTCACACACATATGCCATTGAAGCAGAGACATCATGTTACTAAGTTTTAACTTTTTTTCTTTTTCTTGGTTGCAGAAACAGCAAGCTAACTCAAATCCTTAAAGATTCTTTAGGTAAAAGGCATATGGTTGCTTATAATATTATTTTGCAAAAAGTGTTTTATGATTGCCATATACCGACGCTATGTAAGTTTGATTGCTTACTTTGTGAAATTTAACCTTTTTAGGTACTAGATCAAAGGTTCTGATGCTTGTGCACATAAGTCCACGTGATGAAGACGTCGGTGAAACAGTTTGCTCTCTGAGCTTTACAAAACGTGCGAGAGCTGTAGACTCTAATAGAGGATTAACAGAAGTAAGCACATGGACTGCAGAATTTGCATTTATAATTACATCCACTGATTGCTGAGAATCTTCTCATCGTTATTGCTTAGGAACTTCGAAAGCTAAGAGAAAAGAAAATATTGGAACTTGAAGAAGAAATGCGAGACACTCAAGAACGTTGCAAGAAGATCATTATGCGTTTACATGAAGCAGAGTGTCAGCTTAGTGATAACAAGAAACTCTTGCAGACCACTCATGAGAAGTATGAAGAAGGCATCGAAGAGAGAGTTCTTTCGCCTATAAATCATCTGAAAGAGACTGATGCAACCCCAAAATCATCTGATAAACATGTCAAAATAAGCAAAAGTTCTGGAAATGTCCCACGTTTCATGACTTCAACAGTTACTAGTCGACTAAGGCAAACAATGTCAGAGAAGGAAATCAATGCAAGGTCTCAGAGCATACGATCAGTTACTAAGACTCTTACTCAGTTTTCTACTTCTCAATCGCTTAGCCTCTCTGACACACGTAGCAGAGGTCTCCTTCGAAGATCATATGCAAAGCCGCTTCAAGCTGCAACTAATAGTGGAACACCAGAAACGCCTAAAAGTGAGATCAAAGACACTTCTTTAAAAACAAAGAATATCCATGATACTTCTTTGCCAAGGAGCAAGATGGTTACTTCATCAGATTCAAATGTGAGAGCTAAACTTTGTTACCACAGACGAAGAATGTCAAGCTTGACATGATCTAATATAAGTCAATTAAGAACCAGGTCTTTCTTTCTTTTACATTCCTTGTGAATTTGCGAGTTCTAGTCTAGGGTGGTGATCCAGCTGCGATCTGAGAACCATTGGCACTTGTGAATGTTGCAGTTCTGGTTTTATAACGACACAACACTCAAGTTAATCTTTGTTCTTACAGCTGAGAGTTTGCCAATATGTTTTGTGTGAGATTGTTTTCTCAAATCTTTATTTGGCTTGGTTAGCTTGATTTTGGATGTTCTTATGGGGTTCACAGAAACTTGATCATAATTATTACTTCAGATTTATTTTTATTTGTAGGTTTCAATGAAAAAAGTGTGAAATACATTATGATGTTATTTCCATAGTCTTGTTTAAATATATAGTTTTAACCTATACAACTTCAAATTTTGTGCAATTACAATTAGTCAGGATCTATTAACTTCAAACATTTTACTCATAAAAAATAACTAATTGTCAAAAAATTGATATTGGGAGATCTATAAGATCCTTCCAGATCCAAGATTAAGATATACATCAATATATTATAATAGAAAATTTATATCTATAATAAAATATTTCATATTAGTTTAGGAATCTGGTTTATTCATCCTATATAATCATATTCATATTGTAATCTTAATACTTTTTCTAGTTCAATACTCTCATCAACCTATCACACTACTAGAGCGCATAATCAAAACTTTATAATGTTTAATGCTTTTCTTTTTTATAATAAAACAACGAAGAAAAGTCACCATGATCTTTTTCCTAATGTGCTTCCTAGTGTGAAAAGGCATACTACTGATGTATATCTTGGCTTTCTTGAACAAAGTCATCTTTTATATCTCCTAATAACACATCCAAATTAAACTTGTCACAATAGAATTTAGACATTAGAAACTGGGGATTAAAAATTATATTAATGTTTCTACAATTTTAACTCTAAAAAATCAAATTAATAATTAAATAAAAAATCTAAAAGAGTTTAATATCACATAAAATATAAACCACAAAAATAAGAACGTTTTTTTTGCTTAATTATATCCTCATATAAACACTTATCTTCTTTTCTCTTCTTTGCCTTTTTCCATACTTTTTGTTTTTATCTTTGTTATTCCACTTTAGGTATTTGGAGATATTTTTGGTAGATTTAGAACATATATCATATGAAGTTTGAAATTTTTATTTATTTGGAATTAAAAAAACATAAACTGAAATAAATAGTATGTATAATGTCGAATGTTAGGTATACATACATATATATACACATATATATATATATATATATATATATATATATATATATATATTCCTTAGTACGATAATGAATACAAAATAATGATTCGGCTTATATATAAACGGCCATCCCCGATACAAGAAAATGTTTTATTGGAACAAATTTTTATTTTAGCTTTGGGTATTCCCTTTTAAGTATGAAAGTAAATGATAAAAAAGATATTGAAACATCGATCTGGAAAAAATGATGAGAGCAAGGGTTCATTTTGGACATGGTACTAGAAAATAGAATCCTAGAATGACACTTTATATTTCTGCAAATATCAAAAAAATATAATTAAGTCAAGTTATAACAATTAACCAAAATAAGGTAGGTTATAAAAGCTAAATTTATAACATGTGTTCATGAGGAATATATGTTGAAAAGTTTTGGTTAGGATATAAATTTACGAATATATTTCGAACAAAATATATAAAAATCCTATTGATTACATATTCTATCTTATATAGATCATAAGAAAACACAATGTATCCATTTTATAAACTAGTTAGATAACCAAAATGAATGTTTTATGTTAATGTATGACCTAAAATAAAATAAAATATAATATTTAGTTTGGAAAAAAACCATACAAATGTTAGTTATGTTTCAAATAGTTGACTCAAAATTTTTTTATATATAAAATTAGTTTTTCCATTGATAAAGGACAAGTCCTTGTCCAATTTTGAGAAAAATCATATCAAAAGTTTAAGCGAAAGGAGAAATCTATTCAATCTAAAATTTCAGCAAAAAAAGTTGGATTTGTTCCATTTTGCTAATTATCCAGAAAAAAAAAACATTTTGATGATGAAACCGCGCGGTTCTACACTTTTACTCGACCGGTCCAGCTTTCATGCTGGATTACACAGATCAGACGATTAAACCCGGTCTGAGCCGGTTTATCTCTCCTCTCGGAATAAAAAAAATCTGGAAGCTCCACAGAGATTTGTACATTAATGGCGGTTCTGTCGTCTTCTTCTTCTTCTTCTTCTTATTCGTCGGCGATGCAGAAAGGCATTGTTGTTACGGTACCAGTCCTGGTTCTAACTGCTTCGTTATCGGCGGTTATCTTCTTCATCCTATCGTCTTCATTATCTTCCTGCTCATGTCCATCATCTATATCCGATGCCATCGTCGGTGATGTGAGGTCGGAGGAGAGAGTTTCGACGTCTCAAGAGGACATAGATTGGGTTAAGGATCTGATTAGATCGAACGGTTTGCATATGCACGAGAATGTTCTCCGGAAAGGGATTAATCCTCGCACAAGGGAGCAGCAACTCCAGGATCTGATTCAGTAAATCATCTCTCTTCTTTGCTTGCTTTGATTCATAAGAAAGAAAAAAAAATTACTCAAGAGCTTCAAGATCTTTGATGCTTGCTTCCTTGAGCTCAGTTAGTGCATTATGGTAGTAGTAGGTAGCTTTTCTAGTGTTGAGCTTGTGATTGTTGTTGTTAATCGATTATATAAATACATTATGATATAATGCTGATGCACCAAGAGATCGTAACAGTAATCTAATCTAGTAGATTATAAACAACAAATGTTCAAGAAATCGCTAGGCGGTAATTAAAAGCTTTATAGTGGATGTGGCAGACGTAGGCGCCTCCTCGATCGACTTTTAGAACATTGATAACCATATTTTGTGTAGACATTTTAATGTTGATATCCAAATGTGTTGTGCTGTGTTCTGTAGATAACATTTTTGAATTTTTTGGGGATTCAGGTACAAAGGTATATCGCATTACGTAGGAGATGAAGCAAGCAACCACACAGCTCTTCCATGCCCTGGTGAGTTACTCGTTGAGGAGCATCACAGCAACTACGGTGAGCCTTGGGCTGGTGGGCGTGACGTCTTTGAGTTCTTAGCCGAAGCGTCCCGGCTAAAACCCAACGCCAGAGTCCTCGAGATAGGGTGCGGTACGCTCCGTGTTGGTCTGCATTTCATCCGTTACCTCGACCCTGGGAACTTCCACTGCCTTGAGAAAGACGAGCTCTCTCTGATGGCTGCGTTGAGGTACGAGCTTCCTTCTCAAGGTCTTCTGCATAAGCGGCCTCTTATAGTCAGAGGGGAAGATATGGAGTTCAGCAAGTTCGGTTCGGGTGTGGCCTATGATCTAATATACGCTAGTGCGGTGTTCTTGCACATGCCTGACGAGCTGGTTTGGAGTGGAGTCGAGAGGCTGGTTGATAAGTTGAAGCCGTACGAGGGGAGAATGTTTGTGTCGCATAACATAAAGTTTTGTACGCGTTTAGGAGGAGAGAAATGCGCAGAGAGATTAGCGAGATTGGGACTCGAGTCCCTGGGAGACAGACGCATGATAGTTTGTTGTTTAATCACTACGAGATCTGGTTCGGGTTTAGACGGATCAAAGGATAAAGTTTAGTTTATGATTTTGATCCTACACGGCATGTAACGGCTCCATCCTAAGAGAAGGCTGGTTCGATAGATGATTGTGTTGTGGAGTAAGAGTTACTACGAGTCTCTGGAGCAAGAGAGCTCACAAAGCAGTGATTGATATATTAGCCAATTGATTGGAGATTGTTATATATATATATATATATATATTTGATTTGTTTGTTTCAAAGAGTTGTTATATTGTTGTGTGTTTGTAATTCTGTTTGTAGTTGGAGTTACATTTAAGAAAAGAATGTTATACTTGAGCATTGCTGTTTGAATGTTTGGTGGTTGTCTCAAAAAATTTTAATACAAGGTAAAAATGTATTGTATTTGTGTTTTCGTGAGGCGATTTGAGGCACGTGACATCCACGTGATAACATACACAGCTCAGCTCGAATCCGAGTGTTCTTCGTTTTCGATTTCATCTTCCTTTTGTTGTACCCAATTCGTATCGATCGGAGCTTACCTGTTCCGATCTCGATGCGAGACTTCACGATTCAGTGGTAACATCGTAAACCCTAGCTATCGGAGCTGCTCACTCCCCCCCCCCCCCACAAAAAAAACCTCGAGAAGTTTCAAGTAACGAAAATGGCTTTGGTAGCGGCTCTGGAGGCGGATCTTCGCACTCTCTCCGCGGAGGCACGGAGGAGGTATCCCGCCGTGAAAGACGGAGCTGAGCACGCAATTTTGAAGGTTTGATTCCCCCCCCCCCCCCCCCCACACACATTAATGCACACTCCTCTGCTGTTTCGAGCTTGAATTCACTGTGAACGTTGGATATATATGATGGTTTCCTTTCAGTTAGCTGACGCTCTAAGATTGAATCTGCGTTTGATTGATTGATTGATCATGTGAAGAGTGATCTGTGCACTTCTCTGTTTACTCACGAATAGATATAATAAAATTCGATTTTTGGACTCTACATTCTCAGATTCTATGTTAGACTGTAATTAGTGAATAAGGCACTTGCACTTGAATTGAACTGTAAGGCACACTTGACGTTATCTTATTTTGTTCTTGTTTTTTTTCTTCAGCTTCGTTCATCATCTAGTGCAAGTGATCTTTCGAGCAATGATGATATTCTTCGGATCTTTTTGATGGCTTGTGGGGTCAGAAATACTAAACTTAGTGTTATAGGACTCTCCTGCTTGCAGAAGCTTATATCTCATGATGCAGTTGAACCATCATCTCTAAAGGAAATACTTACTACCTTGAAAGATGTAAGTGAGACTTTTCTGTTACTAGAAATTATGCACGGAAAAAACAATTGAATCTTCCTGAGAATTAAAGTTCAGATCTCTACCTCTTTCATCTTTTTTTAATCTTTTTGAATTCTGACGTTCATTCTATCTTTGAAGATACCATTTAACAGATTTAGGTCTTTCTGATACTTTAATTTATACTAGAGACATGCCTTTTTGGTGTTTTTAGTATGGAATGGGTGAAATAGATTTACTTTTGTATTTGATGAATTTTACTGCTAAACACTACCTAACGCGGTGTTTCCTTTACTCGCAGCATTCAGAAATGGCAGAAGAAAATATCCAACTAAAGACTCTACAAACTATACTGATAATATTCCAATCTCGCCTACATCCAGAAACCGAGGTGAATACGACAAGCTTGGTCTAGAAAGAATGGAAGTCTAACGCAAAAATTAGACTAAATTATAACTCAACCTATAAATCAGTCCAGAAAGTTAAAATGGTATTGTGCATATAATAACAGAATGCAGATGTCAGGAAAGTGACACCCATTAAGTAAACTGTCTTGTGCTAGTGTAAAATTATTAGTTCTCCATAGTCTGCTTCCTTTTGGTTTTGCTATTCGTGAGGGTTAGCATCTTTCTTAATTCCAGGATAATATGGTTCTGGCACTAAGTATCTGTCTCAAGCTTCTTGATAACAACCGACTTCCTAGTGTTTACAAGTAAGTTTCTTTTATTCAAACCTTATCTCATTACTCCGATCGTATTTTTTCTCTTCAAACGTTTTTTACTTTGACAAAATCAAAAATCTTTCTGTTTTTTTTTATCTCCCAGTACTGCTGCAGCTACATTTAGGCAAGCAGTTGCGTTGATTTTTGATCAAGTGGTTTCCGCTGAGTCCCTTCCTATGCCTAAATTTAGCTCTAGCAGTCACACAGCAAGGACTGGCTCCGTGACAGGAGATTTGAGTCAGAATATCAATAATTCAGAGTATGTCAGTCCTGATCGCTTCTGTCTGACTTACTCTTTGAACTCATTTTTGTACTGTCTTTACTCTCCAGATATAGTTTTTGTGCTTCCGTGGACTTTAAAATATTTTATAATATACAGTGGGGATGCAATTGTTATATGCTGGTTTATTTGTGTTTTTCCTGATAGAATGAAAGACAGTCTTTTCATTTAGAATTCTTGCTTTATCCAATTGGAAATTGGAACCTTTGGTATTCGGTATTTCAGCTATTTAATAGACTAACAGAAATATGAAACCAGGCCCTTGGAGAAAGATGTCATCTCTGGTCGATTGACAATGAGAGACACCCTGAGCGAAACCGGTAAACTTGGTCTGCGGTTGCTTGAGGACCTGACAGCCTCAGCTGCAGGTGGATCTGTATGTGTTAATTCAACTATACTTATTCTGGCTATGTATCTCCTCTCCAGCTAAGTGTCGTTATAGGTATTTCACCAGAGTTGATTGTTATCTTCATGCTTTTGCAGGCAGCTTGGTTGCATGTTACTTCTCTTCCGAGGACCTTTTCCCTCGAACTAATTGAGTTAGTGTTAGCAACGCCTTTTTAAAATGTAGTTTCTCGTGTTGAAATAGACTAAAAATCATCTTTTAAATGTTGAGTTCCAAATCTACTTTGCAGGTTTGTTTTGTCAAACTATATCTCGGTTTTTAAGATACTACTTCCCTACGAACAGGTAATGTTAGGCTTTTACCAAATGGGCACTTGTTTTCATCCTTCCATTAACATACTGACATAACTGTAAAAGTATACCTGTATGTTCATCAGGTTTTGCGTCACCAAATCTGTTCCCTTCTGATGACATCACTTCGGACCAACTCGGAGGTAAAATCATGCCTCCTTACCTCTTGTTTCTTTGAATACTTCCACGTGATATGGATAAAACTTGGATTGCAATTTAGCATTAAAGCATATCTACGTGCATTTACTCATGGAACTAAGTTTTTTAATACTCAGCTCGAGGGAGAAATGGTTGAACCTTATTTCCGCCGGTTGGTGCTGCGGTCAGTTGCTCATATTATTCGACTGTATAGTTCGTCTCTCATTACAGAATGCGAGGTACAGTATGCACAACTTTTCTTGTTTCCTGTAGGCTTGTGTGCTATTGACTGCAAAGGGTTTAGGGTTTAGGAAAACATTGCCTCCTGTTGACTAAGATATTTGCAGGTTTTCTTTACTGATGTATGTCCATTTCATTTCTATCTGTGCAGGTGTTCCTAAGTATGCTCGTGAAAGCTACATTTTTAGATTTGCCATTGTGGCATCGCATTCTTGTTCTTGAGATTTTGAGGGTAATCATTATATTCCGTTTTCCTACTTGCACGTGTATGTACGATAATATAGGAATTTGTGTCTCAATCTTTTCAGTTCACATTTCTAAGGTCTCTTGTTTATGTGCATTACATAGGGGTTCTGTGTTGAGGCAAGAACATTACAGATCCTTTTCCAGAATTTTGATATGTAAGGCTACTTAATTTTATTTGTGTCCTTGTGATGCACTCAGTGTTGCATGTTAAGGAAATTAATCACCCCTTCTTGTTGTTTCTTCATAATGGCAGTTGTTAAGTTTTTTTTTTCTGGATCTTGTAATCTAATAGTAACTTTCTCTTTCAAGGCACCCTAAAAATACAAATGTTGTGGAGAGCATGGTCAAAGCACTTGCTCGAGTTGTATCTAGCATACAGGTGGGTTTGTATGCAGTCTCGATTTGCTTGATCTCGTAGGCTCTATAATGATTTTGTTACTAGCTGGTTTTAGATATGCATTTAGTATTTACTTATTTTGTGTAGCGAGAAAGATTTTTGGGAACAACTTCAGGAATTTTTAAAAGGCCTTATTAGCTTAAGAATCGACTATAGATAATAACAGGCGTAAAAACTTGGAACATGGCTAAAGTTTCAAATTGGTTTTCTTGAAAGTAGTTTCAGGAGACGAGTGAGGAAAGTCTAGCAGCTGTTGCTGGGATGTTTAGTAGCAAAGCTAAAGGTAATCAATTATTTTGTTACTGTGATTATTACCTCTTAAGGACCACCAAATTCAGTTATTTTTTATTTCATTAATAAAGTTGTCATTATAAGTATTTCCCCACTGCTGTAGGAATTGAATGGATTCTTGATAATGATGCTTCTAGTGCGGCTGTTCTCGTTGCGAGTGAAGCTCATGCAATAACTTTGGCAATTGAAGGCTTACTTGGAGTTGTTTTTACAGTTGCTACATTAACAGATGAAGCGGTAGACACTGGAGAGGTAATTGAAGCAGTGTTCTCCTCGCTATGCAATATAAATGTTTGGCTAACAATATATCTTTCTAATCTTTGCCTGCTGGTGTCTTTTTTTCCATACTTTCCTTTGTTCAAACCGCCAGCTTGAATCCCCCAAATATGAGCTTCATCCTTCGTCTGATAATTGTACTGGGAAAACCTCGCATCTCTGTATGTCAATGGTAGACTCATTGTGGCTGACTATACTCGATGCATTTTCCCTAATTTTATCAAGGTATTATAGCTCTTTCGCCAGACTATATATTGATTGTGAAGAGGCGAAACACTGAGGATTTTTTTTAAATCTAATTGTTTTTGAAGGTCACAAGGTGAGGCAATCGTATTGGAGATACTGAAAGGATATCAAGCATTTACTCAGGTACATGTAAAACCGGATTCAAAGTTTCCATAGTGATTTGGATACTAATTGGCGATGTGCAGACGTCTTTGCTTTACACTTTTTACAGTGACAATTAACCTTATGTTGTCTACCTATCCAAAAGAATTGATAGGTATTATAACTTTTTCCTCAGGCATGTGGCGTTCTTCATGCTGTAGAACCCTTGAACTCTTTTCTTGCATCACTTTGTAAATTTACCATCGTTTTGCCGACTGATGCGGAAAGGAAAAGGTACCTCTATAATTATGCTTTAGATATCATGTCAAAGCTACTTAATCAGTGCTAGACGGTTTTGGGGGTTTCGTTTGTGATTTCAGCAGTATCGTACAGTCTCCTGTGTCCAAACGTTCTGAAGTACAAGTGGAACAGAAAGATGTCATTGTTCTAACCCCCAAGAATGTTCAGGTATTTAATTTAATTTTCTTTATCCAATATCTCATTCTTCCGTATATGCACATCACGAAAGAAAAAAAAAATTCGTTGCAGATTTTCCATTTAAAATGATTTGGTTCAATGTGCTTGGCTGACAGACCGTCTGATTATCGTTCAGGCATTGAGAACACTCTTCAACATCGCTCATAGGTTGCATAACGTATTGGGCGCATCATGGGTGCTGGTGAGTATTTTGCTTCAAGTATGTTCAAGTAATCTATCTCATGATAACGAGAAATACCAAACAAATACAGGTTCTTGAAACTCTGGCAGCCCTAGATCGAGCAATTCATTCTCCTCATGCAACCACCCAGGTAAATTTGGCAAGAACCCCTTGCAGGACTGTCTTTTTAAGTTGAATAATTAGTTGGATCTTTAGTATAGTTAGTTTATATTTTTTTTTTCTCTCATTTGTGATTACTCTAACGAAGTTTTTAGGGCAATATAACATTATCTTTTACTTGTAGGAGGTCGCAACTGCAGTCCCAAAGCTCACCAGGGAGCCTTCTAGGCAGTACGCTGATTTTAGCATTCTCTCTTCTTTAAATTCTCAAGTAAGCCAAAACAAGTGTCTTCTATATTTATGGCCTTGGATTACTCTGGTTAATATCTTCTGGTTGAGATTTCTATGGCTAGATCTACTTCTCTCTACTCATTGCTTTCATCTTGCAAGCTTTTTGAAAGCTCGGCTCTGATGCACGTGTCTGCTGTTAAATCGCTTCTTTCTGCACTCCATATGCTGTCCCATCAATCCATGACAGAAACTTCGGAGAGTGTTTCATCAGCTTCAAGTAAAAAAATTGGGAGCATCAGTTTTTCGGTGGACAGAATGATATCTATTCTCGTTAATAATCTTCATAGTATGTTCTTTATTGATTTTATAAGTTCATCTTCAGAGTACAATCTCTCTTTTCCATGCTGTCGCCTTGTATTCTGAATTAATTGTGTGCGTCATTATTGTTTTTTCTTCGTACGACAGGAGTGGAACCACTATGGGACCAAGTGGTTAGCCACTTTCTTGAGGTGACGCTGCATTCATTAACCTATTTATTTGCAGGATATCCCGATATTCTTCTGGGATTGCTGACACTTCACCTGCATGTTGCAGCTCGCTGTACACTCAAATCCAAACTTGAGAACTATGGCGCTTGATGCCCTGGATCAATCCATATGTGCTGTCTTAGGTTCAGAGCAATTTGGAGAAGATCCGCCCAGATCAAGAGATTCAACTCTGGATGTGAGATCTCTCTTCGCAGTCCTTGCTTAAATTCGAGCTATCCATCTCATGCAAAAAGGACCTTGCTTTGATTTGTTCTTCGTTTTTTTGTTCTTCCTTCTAGGTAGAATCAAAGTCAACCGAGTTGAAGTCAGTTGAGTGTGTTGTACTATCTTCTCTCAGGGGTCTTTACTTTTCTGCTCAAAAGTCGGATGTTCGAGTTGGTTCATTAAAAATTCTTCTTCGTGTACTGGAGGTATATATACGATATGAAATTCAGAAATCAACATTTGTATATCTTCAGTAACTAACCTTTTGCTCCTGCATAAATCTTATCTCATCAGAGATGTGGGGAAAAGTTGTACTATAGCTGGCCTGGCATTCTTGAAATGTTGAGGTATGATTCCTGCTCAGTTTCTGGGGTTTTCCATGTATGTGAACGTGAATTTCCATTCCATTTACTGATCCTATTCCTCACCTATTCTTTTAAGGTCTGTTGCTGATGCATCAGAGAAGGATTTGGCGACCCTTGGATTCCAGGTTAGTCAAGGATGGCTGCCTTGGATTTGATAAAAGTTAGCAGCATTGTATGGCCTTAGTCTATCGCTTACTGATGTCTTGTCAATGATACCTTGTTTGTTCATCACAGAGTCTCCGGGTTATTATGAGTGATGGACTTCCTACTCTTCCGAAAGACTGTCTCCATGTGTAAGATCCTATCTCAGTTTTAATTACTTTTTTCCTTATTTTACCTCTTGATACTTAGTTGTTAGGGATGTCAACATTTTACCTCGTTTCTATGGGGATGGTAATTAATGATGTTAATATTTCAGGTGCATTGACGTTACCGGAGCTTACAGTGCACAGAAGACTGATTTGAATATAAGTTTAACAGCCATTGGCCTGTTGTGGACTTTAACTGATTTCATAGCAAAGGGGCTTCACCATGGGTGTCTAGTGGAGAAAGGATCGGGTAAATAAATGTCAAATCCTATTCTGCAATTATCACCTCAAGCGAAGCTCTATATAGAACTATAGATACTTAATGAACTGTGCTGTCCCTGCAGGATTCAGTAATGTTGATACCTCTCCACAGCAAACAAATGGTGAGGGTGTGGAAGAGCATGTGGTTAGCAATTACAACAAGCCAGATTTTGAAGCTAGAATTCAAATAGTCAATCATGAGAAATTGTTGTTTTTAGTCTTTTCATTAATTCAGAAACTCGTAGATGACGATCGACCAGAGGTATTCTTTATAGACCACCGTTGTCTTTTCAATGTGAATTTTTATTTACTTGGTAAGTTGGTGCCGCTCTTACATATTTTCTCATTTCTATTTCCAGGTGAGGAATTCAGCTGTCAGGACGTTTTTTCAGATTTTGGGAAGTCATGGGAACAAACTTTCTAAAAGCATGTGGGAGGATTGTCTGTGGAACTATATCTTCCCGATGTTGGATAGCGCCTCTCACAAGGTGAGGAAAGCGATTCAATACATCCACTATAGGAGACTCTCGTGACAAGTGAATCTTCTTTTGTAGGCTGCAACATCATCAAAGGATGAATGGCAAGGGAAAGAAATAGGTACTCGGGGAGGGAAAGCAGTGCACATGCTTATACATCATAGGTGACAAAATGAATTTTCTGCGCGTGGAAATCTTTTGCATTGTCCATCTCGTTCTGATAGCCTTTGATGCCTGAATAACTTATTTGTTTTAGAATTCTTACCACTCTTCCTACGATTTAACCTTGCCATCCTCTTTCTGATTTGCAGTCGCAATACAGCCCAGAAGCAGTGGGATGAAACATTTGTGCTTGTCCTTGGAGGAATAGCCCGCCTCTTCCGTTCCTACTTTCCTCTTCTTGAAAGCTTACCCAACTTCTGGTCAGGTGAGTGGTTGTGATTTTCCTGGAGTGGTTGATGAAAAATCTGAAATATCGTGGAGCCTTTACTTCTGTAGGATGGGAGTCTTTACTTGCTTTTGTTAAGAATAGCATTTTCAATGGAAGTAAAGAGGTATCACTTGCAGCGATAAATTGTCTGCAGACAGCTGTTGTGTCCCACTGTGTCAAGGTAACAGCGCTTTCAAGTATCTACGAGCTATTAATGAGTTTGTCATATCCATGTTGCACTTTTTAACTGAACTTTTTGTATGAATCAGGGCAATTTGCAACTCCGATATCTTAATTCGGTCATGGATGTGTATGAGCTTGTTTTCCAGAAGTCATCGAGTTACACAGGTGACACAGCAACCAAGGTGAAACAAGAGATTCTGCATGGTTTAGGTAATTCATTATTTTTCCAGTGAGTTATCTGCATTTTTGTAGTCTTTTCCGTTGACTTCGATGGACAATTTCGATGAATAGAAATAGCTGAAACAAAGGTGTCCGTAACACTTGGATCTCGCTCTTTCCTTTTTCATTTTTGTCCAATGTTTTGACAGGTGAGTTATATGTGCAATCACTGAAGATGTTTGATGATAAAATGTACATGCAATTGTTGGGAATTGTAGATTTGGCTATAAAACAGGCCATCATAAGTAGCGAGAGTTTTGAAACTGAATTTGTAAGTCTGTTCTCCCGCATTTATTCGTTACATTCATCCTTTTAAGTACTCTGTTTCGTGTTTCAAAAAGAAAAAGTACTCTGTTTCAAAATTTGGGTTCCTACGTCCACTTACGCGCATTATATTTGATGATTTCAAGGGACATGTCCCCCCTGTACTACGTCATTTCTTGGAGATCTTGCCCTCTTTGGGTCCTCCTGAGCACCTTTCACCAATGTGGCTAATCCTGCTAAGAGAGTTTTTGGATTATCTTCCACGGGTTGATTCTGCTCTGCCAAATGAGGAAGGTGAGATTAAGCAAAGCATCACAGATCACCGTGCTAATAAGTACTTGATGCTACCTGTAACAGTTGTTAATGCTGATGTTCATTTATCATTTTACCCCAGGCAGTGAAGTATCCGAACAGAAAGCTGATGTTTTGTCTGACAAAACAATTCCAACCCCAAGAATTACGAGTAATATGTTTGCAGAAAAGCTGATCCCTGCTCTGGTGGAGCTTCTCCTTCAGGCTCCTGCAGTTGAAAAGTATATTCTGTTTCCGGAAATCATACAAAACCTGAGAAGGTAAAACCAACTCTTATTTATATGCCATAATTGGGCTGATGTCGTTGCTCTTCACAACTCAATGGTCTCATAACATAAGTTTCAAAACAGAAGCACAGGTTATTTGGTTAATTTGTTAGCATGTGCGGTCAATCCCTTCTTTCCTCTCTCGAGTTTCACGTCCCTTCCTAGAATTGCAAAAGGAAAAGTTCCTGAAGTTTTGTAGTGTCTCTGAGTTATAATATCTAATTAATATCTCCAGTTGTGTCTAGGATAAGTGCGTACAATCCAACTTACAAGATCCTTTTGTCTTTCAGGTGCATGATGACAAGACGAGACAATCCAGATGGTTCACTCTGGAAGGTAGCAGCTGAAGGCTTCAACCGTTTACTTGTTGAAGATGTTAAGATATGTTCTGCGGGTGGTGACACAGACCTGAAAAATAGCAAAACTGCTCGAATGCGCATTTGGAAAGAAATTGGAGATGTGTACGAGATATTCCTTGTTGGTTATTGTGGACGTGCACTTTCTTCAAATTCTCTCCCTGCAGCAGCGCTTAAGGCCAATGAAACCCTCGAGATTGCCTTGTTAGATGGTCTTGGTGATGTTATTCTTAAGTCGACCGTCGATGCACCCCGAGAAGTGAGAGCAGCTTTGGTTTCATGTAATATGTTCTCTATTATTCTTGATTCTTAATATGATTTTTCCGTGTCTTGAATCAACAGGTCTTGGAGCGGCTTGTTTTAACCCTAGACCGCTGTGCATCACGTACATGCTCGTTGCCTATTGAAACTGTTGAGCTGATGCCTGCCCACTGTAGCAGATTCTCCTTGACATGCTTACAAAAATTATTTTCCTTGAGCAGGTAACCTTACGTTTAACATTTCCGGGATCATTAAGCCTGTTCCTTTACTTTTTTGCTTGCTTCTTCTGCAAAGACGCTGCATCTCATACATCATAGTGTGATGTTTCTTGCTCCTCCTAAGAATCCCTCCTCGACTTTAGTTACAGATTTTGCATCATACACATATATAATAATAATATACATGTTTTGGCTTATACATACCATAGAGAAAGAGAAAGTACTCATTCCTATTTCAGGTTTAACATACCTAACATCGGATAATTATGTATGTTCAGCTTTGAAACTGAGAACTGGCACCCAACAAGAGCAGAAGTGAGCAGGATCTCAATCACCACGCTGATGGAAAGATGTGAATTCATTTTGAGTAGATTTTTAATCGACGAAAATAACGTTGGTATGGATCTCCATTTTCCTATGAACCTTAATATGTTCTATGCTTGCGATTCTGTAATCTGTGGTTTTCTTTGGCAGGCACTCGTCCAATCCCAACTGCTAGACTTGAAGAGATTATCTTTGTCCTTCAAGAACTTGAGCGCCTCACCATTCACCCAGAGTCTGCTTCGGTTCTTCAATTGCGACCCTCTCTGAAAACCATACTACAAGAAGATAACCGTGACTCCCGTGCACACCTACTTGTCCTTTTCCCCTCGCTGTGCGAGATTGTGTTATCAAGGTAATATCACCTCTTCAAGTAGAAACACACCGTAAAAGGGTGACAAAAACTCTGTATGGTCCCTAAATATCGGGAATCAACCAAGTAGTTAGAAACTAAAAACATACAAGATTCCTATCATATTTTGATTCTGAGAATTCTGTTTTCGCCAGGGAAATGCCGGTGAGAGAGCTAGTGCAAGTTTTATTACGAACAGTTGCGACCGAGTTAGGTCTGAAAAAGGTTAGCCTATCCAGTTGATGGCAACATATGGCAATGTCACCCAGAAGATTTGAGCTTTAAACTTTTTCTTGTTATAGATTCTTTAGAAATTTTGGTTGTATACCACTTAGGTTGTAATTTTTTTGTGTTTTGGCTTGTGCTGATTTATTGTGTGCTGTTTTATCATCTCTCTCTGTGCTCATGGACTGTTGTTCATTCTTTCCCAGTGAGGATACAATGCACCATTCTCCGAGAATTTGTGTTGATCCTGACAAAAGTGTTCTGTTTGATAGTTGAAACCGGTCCGGACCAGTCCTACCTTGCTGGTCGTTTACTTGATCCCTGTTTACCATGTTTAATTTGTCTTAACTCATGTTGTCTGTGTTCATTTTGATCTTCTTGGTTATTCATTGAACTATAATGTAGCTGACGTCTGTTTCAAATAGGTACAGTAAAAAAGGCTTGAAAATCTTATGTACATCAATATATATATACAAACAAATATAAGTTAGTTTATATGCTTGGCTTCTCAATAAGGTTCCAAGAAAGAAGAATGGTATCACTTGGATTGATTAATCCGAGCAGCTGCAGCAACAGAGGCGGCCACTCCGGTTGGGTAAGTAGTGAGATGGGGATCGTTCCTCATCTCAGCTCCTGTAACTCCTTCCGCATCTTTCCTCGTTGCTGGTTTGTCTGACGGTAATTTACTTCTCGCTCCCTTTCAAAACCAATTGTGTCCCCAAAAAGGAACTATCGTTAGAAACTATACCCAATTCATCAAGCAATTGGGATTCTAGCATTTGACTCACAGTGAGAACATCGGCTAGCGTAGTCTTTTCTTCATCGGAGTTAGCTCGAGCGTTAAGAGTGGCAGCTGATTGAGCAGAAGCGGCAACACCCCCGGGCATGATGTTGGTCCGTCCCGTGGCTCTAACCTCAGCCGCTTGTATAGCGGCTGCGTCACTCCACTCCACCGGTTTATTCCCTGCTGTAAGAACAGCCGCCTCTAGAGCCTCTCCTATCGTAATGGTTCCTTCCGATGCCGGAGGATTTGCCACCCCATTTTTCTGGTTTACTTCTCCCTCCGCCTACAAATTTAAGGTTTATGTGTTTGGTAGTTTGATATATTTTATAATTAATGGGGGGGATAGATAATATCTGAACCTGTCCACCAGAGGCCTCGGTGACAACACCTTTATCTTTGTCATCCGCCGCGTCAACGCCTCCCTGCGTTGGTGAAATCTTGTTGGCCTCTTCTTTTACGTCATTGGTTGTAGGTTTCTCTACCTGGTCTTCGCTCATTTCTTTCTATTTATTTTTTTGGGGTCTTTTCTTTTGTCCCAAGCAATAAATATATTTGTAATGTTTTTGGAACTTTATTCAGTTTCTGCAGGAGCCATTCAATCTTGTGGCTTTGCTTTAACACAACAACAAGAAAGGGGAAGGTTCTCCTCGACTTTCTCTCCTCTCTTCTCAACTTTCCTTCTTAATTTTTAGCCAATAAAAAGCTGACATACATGTACATGTATAAACTTGCTTTAACATTTGGTTCGGTTTTGTAATAAATACTATCCGGTTTAATTTAGTCGATCAATTCGTTTGGGTCTTAAACTAGAGTTTTCAGCTTCCTGCGTTCATCCACTACAACTGAAAAATGCTAAAAAAATGTATTTTACAAATGCTAAATTTCTTGTTTTGCTTGGTGATGATGCAACTGAAAGGTGACAGAGACGCTACTAGTTACGAATGCCTAGAAGGTAACTACCAGAGGCTTGAGAAACTGAGGGCTACTAGTTCTACTGTTGTCAAGGTTTGTCTTCTTAGAATCTAATCTTAAACTATTAAAACTGAAGTACAAATAAGAAATACCCCTTAGATTTGCACAATATTTACAATGGAATGCCATTGAAATAATTAATAATGAATTTCTTTTTTGTTAAATTACTTTCTCTTTTTCCTGTTTAATTAATGAATTTTCCTAATTCGTATTTTAACTAAAAATTCGGCTATATTTACTTCAGAAAATCAGTGTGACATTACTCTCATACAGTCGGTATCAATGATATCCATAAATGTTCGTCACTTTCAAATGTTTAGTCTACTCATTGATTTACATTAATTTTTTTCTCTCATGGGATATACATAACTTTATGCTCTCATTGATATAAATAAATGTAACAAGCAAACTTTCTTTTAATATGAACCAGAAATTTTTATTTTCTTCTCTTCCTCACTTATAACAGATGGCACTTCTATATAGATTAATGGAAGGTTTAATTTAGTTATTTTTGTTCTCCAATCGAGTCATGAAACATATCAATGGAGGGATCAATGGACTAAGTTATTTTTGTAACCCAATCAATATATTCATACATATATATTTATTTTGTATTAAATTCAAACCAACTATACAAATCTAATTACTTAGTCCCTCCATGCTATAATCAACGACGAATCTTTATTATTATAATTATAAGATTGAGAAACTAAAATGCACATGGGTATTTCCTTTTTTAGTACCTAGCCATTACTAAATCAAATTATTTGTTTCCAAAATCATTCATTCGTTCTTTTCCCTTGACTTGCAGATGAATCAATTTTAATTTGAAAATTTAATGTATAGAAACTATCCAAAGTCTCGAGACCTTCTATATGTCGATAAATTAGTTCCTCAAATCTCTATATCGAATATTGTCACTAATTAGCACCAAAACTATTGCCTAAATTTGTGCTAACCAATATATTTTACACATATAATATCTTGTGAACTTAAATTCACGTGATTCCCTTGCAAAGTGGGTTAAGGTATATTTTCCATTCTAATTTTCCATATCTATATACGGTTTACAAAAAACATTATTCAGCTATTCGGATAGTGGACCTTTAACAATTTAATATTACCAAATTAGTAATTGAAATTTACACAAAATTAAGCTCATTAGTAATTTGTTATCAGTTAAATTAAATTTGTATTTTCATTTTATTTTCTTACAAATTTTATTCTTAGTTTGTTATATATTACAAATTAGATAGAAGTTGAACAATCATTTTATTTTGTTACATAGTTATAACTTATGTATCATATTTTAATAGCATACTAACTCATAGTTATCTATTTTTCGTACTTTTAATTCAAAACAGTTGTTATTTATATATCTGACACATATATAAGTCTAAATATATAAATGTTGAATTTCTTTATATGATATTCAATATCGATGATACAGTATACAAAAAAAACAAACAAATAAAATTACTCGATGTAATCTAAAATATAAAAATTATATAATACAACTAAATTTACAATTATAACATTTTTCACAAACAGAAAAAAATATATTATATTAAAACAATATCATAACATATTGATATAGGTATAGTCCAATTATTTTAATACAATTATTTTCATAGAATAGATTGAAATCACTTATTAATCATTTAAAAAATATTATACAAATAAAAACATAAATATGAGTAAAATACACAAATATAAAAATAAAATTTCTATATAAATGTAAAACAAAAAATATACCCGCCCTTTTAAGGGCGGGTCATAATCTAGTTCCATTTATGCATCCAGTATTCTTGGTTTGGTACATTGTGAGGTTATTTCAAATTTTTAATACACTGTTTTGGTTCGTCCTATTCCAAGAGTTAGAATTGAGAGACCCTTTTGTGGTATTGTAGGTTTCAAACGGTAACGATGAGGATGATGAGGAAAGCGATGATGATGAAGATGAGGATACAAACATGAATGATGATCAAAGCACAGACATGATGGTGGATGCTTCTGAGGAGAGACCAGTAGCCACGCCTGTTGATGAACCAATAGCCGATGATGGCTGGACGACCGTTCCTTGTAGAAAAAACAAGGGCAAGAGAAGAAACTAAACGGTTTTTTTAGGTTCCAATGGGTGTTGTGTAATGCTTAACATTTTTTTGGTTGTTTTCACACTGAACACACATTTCTAAACGAAATCACAAAGGTTGCCTTTGTTATTTTTAATCACATAGTAATCTGCTTTAGCTTCTCATTCAATCGGCAAATTCTCTGCTTCGTATCTGACAGAATCAAACAGTTTGGTCGATAAATAACGTTCTCCTCCACTGCCAAATATCACCTGCAAAACCAGACAAGGACCTATGTTTTAACTGAAAAGCTTATGGAGTTATGGTGAGACAAACACAGAGCCTCACCACAATGAGTTTCCCTGCGTTCTCTGGACGCTTTGCAACCTTTAACGCAGCAGCTGCTGTTGCTCCAGATGAGATTCCGACCTGCCAGATTATCACTGATCACAAACTCCTATGTTTCATTCTTTATAAACAGATAAAAGAACGTACCAACAATCCTTCTCTGAGAGCAATAAGTTTGGCTGTTTCAATGGCTTCCTCACCTGCCACCTGAATCAAAAAAAGAAGACTGAATGTTACACGATTCAAGAAGTAGATAAAACCTCTGCTACTTACTTGAATGATTTCATCAACAATGCTTAAATCCAAATTTGTTGGGATGATACCAGCACCAATTCCCTGGATCAAATGTGGACCTACCAAAACATGAAACAAAGTATTATATGTTGTTAAAAAAAGATAATCAAGAACTTGGACGAGAGAGAGTTATGCTTATTGCCTCACCTGGTTCTCCTCCGCTGAGTACAGGACTTTCTGTAGGTTCCACCGCACAAACCTGTTGATCCAAGATCATATAAACTCTTAATATTCAGATATACTTTTCAAGAACTAGTGAAGCTTATTCAGGTATACTTTTCAAGAACTATTGAAGCTTTTGGCACCTTAATGTCTTTATTCATCTCCTTGAGGAACTTCCCTACTCCAGTAACCGTTCCACCAGTTCCAACACCAGCAACAAATATATCCACTTTCCCTGCTGAATCTCTCCATATCTCCGGACCGGTGGTTCGGTAATGAATCTGCAAGAAACAAGTCATGAAAAGAGAGACTCCAAAGAAGAAGGAAAAATGATGCATGATATTATACATGAACCCCCACCTCAGGGTTTGCAGGATTTTCAAACTGTTGTGGAACGAAACCACCAGGAGTTTTGCTTAATATCTCTTCACTTTTCTCCAGCATTCCTTTAAGGCCAATGCTCCTATCAGTGAGATGTAGCTCTGCACCTAATGCTCTTAGAATGATTCTCCTCTCTAAGCTCATAGCCGAGGACATCAAAATACTCACTTTATAGCCTCTTGCAGCACCAATGCACGCTAAACCGATACCGGTGTTACCAGCTGTTGGCTCAATCAATGTACTCTAAACCAAGAAAAAAAAACAAAATTTCATTCCATCTATGAGCTAATGATATAAGGAGAGGGAAACTATATTTATATAGTTGTTTTGTTTCTGTCAAACCTCTCCAGGTGTAATCAATCCTTTGTCTTCTGCATCTTTGATCATACTATAAGCGATTCTGTCTTTTATGCTAGAGCAAGGCTCCATCGTCTCAAGCTTGGCTGCAATACGGGCCACGCAACCGTCAGCAATTTTGTTGAGATACACCATTGGTGTGTTACCGATCAACTGTACAAAATGCGAAAAACAGAGCTGTGTCTAGTAGACATGTTCTTTATTTCAAGAAAAGAGCAGATTGATTAAAGACCAAAGATAAATTAGAGAGTTCTTACTTCAGTCACATCGTTCTTGATTAAACAACGATCTTCCATGTTGGTCTCTCTTTGAAACTCCTGCAGATATTCTATAAGATTGAAAGAAGATCCTCAAAATATTCAACGTACTTCCATATTCTCTAGACACTAACTGAAAGTAGCAGGAACAGAGCAGAACTACATGATGTTTTTTATGGATAATCCAGAAAGAACGTTTGAAAACGAGTCATACCTTTAAAGTTAAAAATCAATGAGGCAGTGAAGAAGAAGAAGAAGAAGTAAAATGAACCAATGAGTCTATAAATCCCATGCCAGACTGTATATATACACAGATTGATAATAATATCAGGAATAATATGTGTATATATGGTTGAAAATTATTTTTTTATGCGATTTTCACTTGTGGACCTGTGATGTACGATGTGAGAAGTAGTTTGTGTCATTTTGCATTGCGAGTGGAAAATGATAAACATCAAGTTGGTGTCATGTTGCGTAGTGTGAACATGGCATCTCACCTCGTATTCATTTGTTTAATGTCAAGATAACATCAAAGACTATAATTTAAAAGTTTTCATAGCATTATGATCATGCCTCTAATTAAATTACTAATACCTTATGTATAAGCAGACAACGAAGGCAATTATGAGCCTTTTCAATATACATACACGTAAATTTATAGATGATCATCAAATAAAATATAACAAAGAGTTAGTTCCACTAACACAACTGCAACCTATATCAAATTCCAAGAAATACGTGTTAAATGTTAATTAGATAAGCATCGCACATAAATTATTTGCTTATTTTATATAAGAAGTTCTTGTTTTTGTTGAAGTAGTGAGAACCAAAAACTATAATCTAATAGGCTAATACAAAGGCTATACACAACCCCCACTACTACCACTCACCCCCTAATGGACAAAACTAAAAAGATTCCAATCAAGAAAAAAATAAACTAGAAAGATTTCATCAACATCAGAAATTTAGCACTCAGATTATTAGTTTTATAGTTTGCTAACTATACCTCACCACCATATCACAACACTTCTTCATCTTGCTTAATAACTTAGACCTTACAAGAACCCTCACTACAGTCTTCCTTATGCCATCATCATCCTCCACTAGGCATTGTCTTTAACTCATTAACTGTGGCTCTAATCTGCTCTTGAACCAGCTCTAATCTCCTCGAGTACACTTCCAACTCAAGAATCTGCTGTCTCCTCCACCGTTCGTCCCCTACTCCTCCTCCTCCATTACCTCCACCAAACCCTAGAGGATTCACCGACGGCATCAGCATTGGGCTTAACACACCCATAGCATGAGCACCACCACCACCTCCTCCTGGGTATCCTCCGACCGCAGCCATCATCATCCCCGTTGTACCATTCATCATCTCTTTGATCAAGGGCGATACACAACTCTTCACCGTCTCCTCTATCAACCCTCCTAGATTCCTTCCATCACTCAACTCACCAAAGGCAGAAGACACATTCTCGTTGAGGTTGTTAACATTTGGCATTACTGGCCCATCAGAAACAGAAACAGGTCTGTCTTCATCTATCTTCCCTATCCTCGACCGTGATCGTTTCCTACTCACTTTCACGTTCTCAGAATCAATCTCCACACTTGCCGCATTACCATTAACGTTGTTAGTTTCCTCGAACTCCATCGCACTGTTATCTTCGAACCCAATGATCTTCCCGGACTGGTTCCAAATCTTCCTAGAGATATCGAAAGTGGTCTGATCGTGAGGGCTTTTGAAGACGACCTCTTTACCGGAGCTGAACTTGCTCATCACGTTACGATACTTCTTCTTCAGCCTCCTGAGCTTCTCCACGAGCTGGTTCTTGTTGAACTCGAGCTGAAGCCTCGACTTTATCTGCTCGTAAAACGGCGCCGTGTCGGGAGGATGTAGTCGAGGAACCCGCGGAGGAGCTCTATCTCGTCCTCGTCGGTCCACAGCCTCTGGAAAAGACGCCTCGAGTCGTCGATCATCGGCGGTGGTGGTCTCGGACGGACGATCTCCGTCGTCGTACGGTGCCATTTGGGGTCGGAATCGACGGGGATGGCGGCGACTGGTACGGCGGATCCGGCGGGGAGAGCGACGGTCACGGTGGCGGAGACCAACGGAGAGTTCGGATCTTCGTATTCGTGATCGTCGTCTTCTTCGTCGGGGACGTTTGTCTCGGCAGGCATAGCAGCTTCTTCTTCGTCGGAATCAGTCTCTCCTCCGCCTCCTCCGACGCCGGCGCCGGCGCTGCCGTCTTCCTCCAGCTCAGGCGATTCGAGAGAGAAAACAGCGTCACGCTCGTCCGATGGCATCTCCAAGGAAAGTACGAACACTGAGCAGAGAGAAACAGAGAGTGGGAGGTTTGGAATGGTTGTAGGAGGTCAGATCAGATCGAATCAGGACAGGAAGGGAAGGAACCAGATCCAGATGGAATTGGGTTCACCAAGGATTTGATACTCTACGGCACTAGCATTAGCAAGGGTAGTTTCGGTATTTACGAATTATTATATGACCTTGGGCGTTTGCGTTGCAGGCATAAGTGGTCCCAGACTCGTTCACATGTTTTTTTTTTGGTTGTTGCAGTTTAGTTCATGTCTGAAATGTCAAAAGTCAACCGCAGCTCACAGAAACGCGATTCGGTATATAAGCGTTTCGCAAAACGTCTTCATATGCTTATTCAACGATAAATGTATATAACAGAAAGTAGAAAATTCGATTTGATAAAAAAAAGTGTACAGAATGATGTATTTACCAGTTCAATTCAAATGGAGAAAAAGAAAAACAATTCAAGTCAACTGAAATTGAGAATTTTTTTTCTTTTTTTTCTGAAATTAACAATTCGGAAACAGAGATTTATTTGGTTAAAAGCAAAGTGCATTTCTTCTTTCTTCTTCTTCTGATTGCCATCATGAATAAGGAGAAGAAGAAGGATGTGTGGTGAAGAAGGAGAAGAACTCTTCAGTATAAACGGAACTTCTCCTTAGTGTTCTGGAACACTTGTTCAGCAATCACAGCTCCGTTCCCGTCGGCTTTCTTGATCACCAAGTTAGATTTCTGGTAAACACCGGTTCCTCTAAGAGCATCAGCTATGAAGTCATCAAACCCGATTGCTATGGCTGCTTCAGCTTTCGCTCCATATACCAATCTCTGCTCACCAGAGTGTACTCACTCATCAGTTAGATAATGGAAAGAGATAAAGAAAAGATGTTTCTATATTTTTTTTTACCTTGAGTCTGGAGAGATGGATGGCTCCGAAGCACATGGGACACGGCTCACAGGATGCGTAAATCTCGCATTCCGAGAGCTCGATTTTGTTAAGTTTCTTGCATGCCTGCGAGGTTCCACCATATCAGTGTTAGAAACAAGGCAACAAATTAAGTCTATGAATCCATGGGAATAGTAGTTTACCTCTCGAATGGCAGTGACTTCGGCATGTGCAGTAGGGTCAGTGTACTTGAGAACCATGTTGTGGCAGCTAGCGACGACCTCGTTATTGTGGACAATAACAGCACCGAAAGGGCCACCATCACCACAGTCAACACCCTTGTAAGCTTCTTCAACAGCTTGGGTTAGGAACTTGTGGTCACTGTCTTGCACAGCTGATCAAAAAAGACAAAAGTAGATACAAAACATAAACACACATATTCAACTAACTAAGAACGTGAACAACAGAGAGAGGTATGTGATCGAACTTAAGAGGGAATATTATAAGGAAAGGAATCAAAGGTGGATGGATATACCTTGTTGGTGACCGGCAAAAGCAGTAGCAACGGAGATGGTTCCATCTTTTGCTTCCACTACACAAATTAATCAAATGGGAAAAAGAAAGGAAAAATCAAATCCACACGCGGCTTGCATTCTACGTAGATCAACCAACAGCTCAAGCTTACTGACAAATTGATCAACCAACAGCTCAAGCTTACTCACAGTACAAGTTAGTCAGTTACAGAGAGAGATAAACATTACTTGTAATACAAGTTATACATCGCTTCCAGAAAAGATGACACAAACAAACTAGTGGCTACACAGTAATGATCTATCCAAATAGTCAAAAAAAAAATCATCAAAAATCGAAGGAAGATCTGAAAAAAATACGCAAATCACAAATGATCTATATGGCATGAATCAGAGGAGGACAGCTTTGAGCAATTAATTAAATCCGTTAATTACGTGTGTGTGTGTGGCTAAAATTCTGGTTAAAAGAATTCAACATATCCTGCATGTGAAAGTTACAGACCAAAATCGATGAAAAGACTTGTAGATTCCCTTATCTAAATCTGGGAAGAGCATGAATCAGGCTTTGTAAAAAAGAATCCAAAATCGCAGGAGAGATTTGATCAACAAAGACGATCGATTCAGTTTGTATAATTCCAAATCTTGCGCAACATACAGAATATGAGAATTTTTAATACTCCGATCTCGAATCGATCCAGGGAACCGTGAGCATAATAATGCAAGGAGTAGAGAGAGAATGAATTATACCTTTAGCTTCTTCCATTGACTTATTGATGAGAATTTGACGAATTGATTTTTTTTTTTTTTTTTTTGCTGGGGAGGAGAATTCTAGAAGAGGCGATTGTGTTGTGTGGTGGGTGAAGGTTGACGAAGAGGAGAGAACCAACTGACGTGCTTTTATAGACAAACCAATAAATCAGAGAAAAGGTTTGGGTTGGGGGAGGATAGAGAACGATCACAAAAAAATAAAGCTATTGATGTGTGTGTGTGTGTGTGTTATAGAGATGATGATTTGGAAAGTGAATCTGCTTTGCAAGGAAACAAAAGAAAAAAATATTTGGGTTAATTAAAACAAACGTTTCCTTAATTACAAAATTAGATTACATAAAACCCTCAGATTAATCCACCCATTATATCTCCTTGTTTCCATAAGATTACAAAAGATTGGGAAAAAAAAGGGACAAATGATAAAAGAAAAACTCATTTTACTCATTTTTGTCGAGATTATAATTCATTGCAAACCTTCCACTGCATTATCTACTTTTGTTAACATTCACCAGTAACAAATTAAACGCATCAAATATTACGTTTAATACTATAGCTTATAAGTTCTATCTACTACTGTGTATAGTTGGGTTGTTTTTTCTTTAAAAAAAAAAGAGCTGCAAAATGGGACAATAATAGAACCGGGGATAAGTCAAATGACTCAGATACACGAATTAGGATGAGGACGCATGTGCACGTTAGCATTTCCGTTGCATCTTTATAGGTATATTTGAACACATCTTACAACAATATAATAAAAGGAATAAAAGGAAAAAGCGACTAAAGATGTGTATCTCGAGTATTCTTTAAGAAGTGTTTTGCTGAAATTATTAGGTGACTTGGCTTAATTTCATTGATTCTGTTTTTTGGAAAATGAATTAAAATTTCATTCCTCCGGCAAAATCGATATCTCTCCTCCTGCGATCATATTTCTTTTTCCTTGATTTTCTCGGCGGCGTGAGCAAAAGGGACGGGGTCAAGAACAAACAAGCCCATAAGAATCTCAGATCCATGACTTTAGGCGACCTCTGCTTCTTCTACCACTCCGGTACGAAATCGAGGTGCGTCGTGGGTGTGGTGGAGGTTGCTCGCGAATGGTACGAAGATGACGATGACGAAGGAGAAGGAGAAGGAGCGGTCGACGTCAAAGCTGTCGGAGAGATGAGGAGATTTGTTGATTTGAAGGAGATGAAAGGAGACAAAGGGATTAAGGATTTCGTTTTGTTCAGACAGCCGAGGTTGTCTGTTGTTCCAGTGGAAGTTGATGTTTGGCAAAAGATTTGTGAATTGGGAGATGGGTTTTCTGGAGATGGTGATGGTAAGGAAGATCGTGACTCGCTCTTCATTGTATCTTTGATTAGGTCTCTTCGATGCTCTGCTTAATCTGATTTCCCTTTTCCTGATTGCCACTTCCGTTGAATTTTGTAAATGGTTCTTTCTGGGATTTGTCTATTAGTTGAGATTATATCATTGATTTGATTGTTTCTGTAATGCTCTGTTTACTAGTTGATAAAATTTGATTTTAGAAGAGATGGTCTTAAACGTCCACTTTAAAGTTTGAAACTTTTACATGTTTTGCGGCAGATCGTATGAGCTTCTTCTTTCTTCTTTATGTCAGTTTCAGGGATTGGTTGTGTTACTGGCACTAAAAATCTGGGAGGTTTTGTTTTTGTTTGCAGGCATCTCTTTCTCAAACACAGAAGAAACATTAACACAAGCTTTTTCTCAATATGGTCGTCTTCTTGGTGGTAAGTCTAGTAATCTCAACACTAATCTTTTTATTTACATATCTTTATTTATTTATTTTTTGTCTTCTACTACACCGTTTTTGTTGCTTCAGTGAATGTTGTGATGGACAAAATCAGATGCAGACCAAAAGAGTTTGCTTATGTCAAATTCTCTTCCAAAGAAGAAGCCGACGAAGCTTTATTACAACTTAACGGACAGGTACTTTCCCCATCTCTATTAGCCTGGGAAATATATATATATATATATATATATATATATATATATTTGATGAATGTTTTGTGGTGGAACATTAGAATAAGATATATATATATATGCTAGAGAATGGAACTATTTGTTGTTGAATAATATAAATCTCATCAACTCTTTGATACTGGTTATGTTTTTGAAAATCTTGTTATTTGGACCACAGTTGGTAGATAGGCGGGTGGTGGTCATGCTAAGTCCGGAGGAGGAGGAGGAGATCCTAGTAAACCTCAGCCTGTAAAGTTTCTTTCTCTTTCTTTGTCTAGCTATATCTTCTCTTTCTCGATCCATCTTCACACATTACTCTCTGGAAAACGTACTCGTTACCGTCTTGATGGTTCCAAGATCATGAAGGTATCTCTATATCCTTTACGAGAATATTATCAGATTCTCTTTCTATGAATGAATCCGCTAAGCTCTTGAATTATTATTACTTCACACAGGTCTATTTGGAGGCCAAGGAAAGGAACAACACAGAGTACAAGCTCGAGACTATGATGGGTGTGTACCGGAAACTTACTGGAAAGGATGTCACTTTCGAGTACCCTGTTGAAGCTTGAAGATGTTGATGACGCTGAAGAATTTCATCAGGATAGAGCTTTTGATTCTGTTTTGTGGTGTTTAGGATGAAGTACACTCTGTTTTGATTCTGTTTTGTTAATCAAACTAATAACGAGAAATGGATTCAGACACTACATGTTGTAAAAAGATCTTTACTGATGCAAAAATATTTTGTTGTTATCTCACCGGTAACATTAGTTTAGTTACCGTATGATTCTTCCAATTGCATAACTGATCTCAGTGAGTGGCTGTTATGTATTTAATCAAGGTTTTAAAAACTTTGTATTTATTAAATTTGGATAGCTTCCAAAAAATTAATAAGGTTTTTAAACTTTGTATTCATTAAATAAAATGTTTGTGTACTTTAATTAATATGTTTGTTTCTTTTTATGTTTTTCATTTATATCTTTTATTTTTTTTTCATAATAATTTGAAATTGTATTTTGGGTATTTTTTTATTTTCAAGTAAAATTTAGTATTACTTTTTTATGTTTTCAATTTAAAAATTATTTTTAATGTTTTAAAATTATTATATGTTTTAACATTATTAAATTATATAATTATTAAGATACAAGTTCTATATCCTTCCACTTATCCCACTACTAAATATTACTAAACTTCACTTCTTACATTATTTTATTAATTTTTTACACCTAAACTATATCCCCTCACTTATCCCATTAAAGATGCTCTAAGTTTCATCTTCCATACAATGTATCTGCAACATAATTAGCCGTGATTCCGTACATGTTCAGGATTCATCAATCCGGTTCAGCTCAGTTTTCGTTAGGCTTTTTTCAGTCTAGCCTTTACTCTTTGTTTGACCTCAACAGAAATATTGTAAACTCACAAGCATGATCAAGTTATTCAACTGCCAAAATTTGTATATGAGAGAAGGACAATTCTCTTTTAACAGATATAATACGTGTAATTAGTTATTTGTAATGTTCGTTGCTAACATGCGAGCTTATAAACTACATATGCTTTCCAATTATTGAATTGAGTGATGATGCAAGACGTCAACAATATGAGACATGTGAGTTAGTTAAACGAATAACAGAATATAAAAATGGTATTGATTCTCATCTCACCCGTCTTTGTTGACCTTCACATGGAAACGCATCGATGGTCTTTTTTTAATAAATATTAAAAATAAATAATTTAACTTTTCTAGTAGGTGAATTTCTTTCTCTTTTCCGGGCAGATAATAATCGAACTACAATTAAAGAAACTGTTATACGTTTTTTGGGGGTAAAAGAAACTATTATACGTTACCATGGAATATGTCAAATACGGATAGTGGAAAATAACTTTCCTCGAAATTTATAAGAACACGTTTCACTAAACAAATAAAGGAGCAACATATTTTTTTTGGTTCAGTGATCAAATATTTACGCAATCAAATAAAATCAATCATACAGGATCTCAAGCATATACATTCTCGCGTATACGTCTTCAACTCTTTCCATTATCTTCCAATCTTTTTTTTTTTGCATCCCTTTTAGTAGGGCTGGGCAAATAAACCGAACCCGAAAATCCAAACCGAACCCGATCCGATAAAAATGAATCCGAACCGATCCGAACCCGACATAAATACCGAATGGATCTTGTTTTTTGGTATTTCGGGTTATGGGTATTACCCGAACCGAACCCGAATTTAAATGGATATCCGATAGGATCCGAAATATTCAAAATCCCAAAAAGATCTACACCAAACATAATCTCAATTCATAATACGTATTCAAAATATATTAAGATATATTGAACATCTGAAATATTTATCTATTACATAAAGGTTGATGGTTTTAATACATGAAGATTGATGATTAAAAGTTGCTGTTAAATTTTGAAATATTTAGATTTAGACTTAGATTTTGTTTTCAGTAAAAAATGTTTCTTATTTCATCAGGTCGTAGTTTTCGTTTTATGATTTCCTTTTCGTTTTATTTTGAATGATCATGATTGATGTTTCTTTCTTGTTTTTAAATCCATTTTATTTATGTTTTGGTTACAAAAATGTACAAATTAGGTATTCGAAACCAAAACAAACCAATTTTATTTATGTTTTGGTTACAAAGTAGGTATAAATCAGATATTTTTAAACCGAAGAACCGATTGGGACCCGAACCCGAAAGTACATTGGATTGTACCGGTTCTTTGAAGATTTACTAACCCCGACCCGAACCTGATAGAATCCGAACCGGTCCCGAACCGAACTTTTAAATAATCCGAATGGGGCTAATTTTGATAAACCCGAAAAACCGAAACCCGATTGGATAAAACCGAAACCCGATTGGGACTCCGAATGCCCACGCCTACCTTTTAGAATAGATAATGGACTTTATAAAGAAAGTGCCTAAACAAATATTTAATTTTTTGTTAACAACATTTTTTATCAAAATATTTAACATAACTTTTTTTCCGTACCGAACATAATGTATACCATTACCAACTAATCTTCCAAGTCTACAAAACAAAAGGAACTTTATAAAAAGAAAAAGAAGAGGCAAGAATAGGGAATGAAGTTGCGTCATTTTCTATCAGATTATAAACATTTTGGGGTCAACAATCCTAACGTATTTAACACGACCAAATTTAAGCTTAATAAATTAGTATAGAAATAAGAAGAATCCTATGAAAGAAAAGCAATGATAAATTTTCAAATATTTTTATTTCGCTCTTTCGGCGATACATGAAACAACTGTTAGAAAGCAGAAGTTGCTTCTTTGCTTTCAAGTACCTATTTCAAACCCGTTTGAAGCTTTGACCAAAACAAAAAAAAACGTTTGAAGCAGAAGCACTTACTTGCCCTTAGACTGACACTAAACTAAGTCATACTACATCATGAGATTCAAAATTCTTCTGTGAAGATGCTAAATCATAATTGTTGCAGGCTCACAACAATGGTGTCACCTTATTTTTGGTCATGTATGTAGTAACATTCGAGCTGGTGACAGTTAAAGTTAGTAGAATTACTTGGTGCTTTCATCTTGTAAGATCGTATATATTTAGCTGGAATTCAGTACTATGTTGAAAATGAAGGCACAAAAACGCAATGGAACTTAACATCAACATTTATCCGATGTAAACAAATATTACTGCACGCTCCTATGGCCCAAATCAGACTGGCGTCGTTGCCAAAGGATTTCAAAGAGAAAAGATGTTTAAAATAAAATGTATTCAACAAAATCTTAGCATATGGTTCTCTAACGCTCAAAGCATAATCCAAACGAAGAAACAAGAACGAGTGTGACAATGAGAAGCAAAGATGACCATAAATAAGGGATGATGCAGAACAAAACCCATAACGATCCTGCGCTGCGCTCTTCAACAACTCCTCACTTCTTCTTGGGGTCACCAGCCTTGGTCTACACACACGAAAACCATTTAATTAATTTAAAAAAAAGGCGCAAAAAAAAAAAAACACAAACAACTGCAAATGGAGGTTATTAGAGTTAGTGGTTGGTCTCTCACCTTCTTAACACCACGGATTTTCTTGGCCCTGTTCTTCCTCTCCTTAATCTGTTTCCTTGATTTCTCAATCTTGGTGTCAAGTCCGTTCTGTCAATCACAACACGAAACATTTTAGCATGAGGCATTAAAGAGACTATATACTTCCATTAACTCTAATACTTCCCACTCTTTTATTGCCACATCTTTTAACACCACCACTATCATAGTTTCATAGCAAGAGCACGCAAAATTAAAGCACCAAGGTCGACTAAAAAAAAAACCGAAAGTTTAACTACATAGGAGACACTCTTAATACACTGCTTTGAAACAGGTGAGAGCGGGAAATAGGACATTACCCTGATCAGCCTGTACTTGGGCTCGAACTTCTTTGCACTCTCGACATTGTCGTAGATCAAACCGAACCCAGAAGATTTACCACCTCCAAAGTGGGTTCTGAATTTGAAAACAAAGATTGCATTTGGGTCCTTAACCTCGTACATCCTTGCCAACTTCTCCTTGAGCTCAGCCTTCAAAATAAAAACATTTCAATCAAACAATCAGAATCTTACACTAGATAGGTAATAGACACGACAATGATGTCGTAAAGATCATACCTTTGAGACATTAGCTCTTCCTGGGTGAAGAACATCAATAACCTACAACATATTCACAAGCCACAGTCACTAATCAGTGAATAAGACACTACTTCCTAAGACAGATCCTCTTATGAATCTGCTGAACCTAAGATTCTCTATCTCCTTATCATCATTTCATAGTGACAAGAGGAAGGATTGAAACTCACAAACTGCTTCCTGGATAGAAGCCTGTTGGTCATGAACTTCCTTGTCCTGATTGTGACTGCTTTCTCCGCCATGGCTGCTGCTTCGATTCCTCAGAGATCAGATTGAGCTCTCCGGTTGTGAAAATCGACGTCGCTGCAGCCTTTGACGAAAGAGAAGAAGCAGTTGAAAACCCTAGCTGGTTTATATATGGCTCTCACTTTCACGTTTTTAGGGTTTATTTTCTTACTGGTTACTGATTGATGGGCCAGTTTCTTTGGCTATAAGTCCATTGGGCCTAAACACTTATATATGCTGTCTTCACCTAATTTTATAATACTGTATATCAGATTTGCTTTTTTTTCAAGTCCTCACCAGATTTTAAGAGAGGTTATATAGACTTTGTTATTGTTATTGGTGGTACTCCCTCCCTCTGTTTCATAGACTTAAGTATCATTCTAATTTTTTTTTTATTACACAAAAATACCACTTTACAATTTCAACGAGATATAAATTATTTTATAAATAATTTTATTTATCTCATATATTTACATTTTTAACACTAATTTAATATTTAGTTATCAAATTAACGAGAACTGCTCTATGATAAACAATCAATAATTCTATGTCTTACAAGAAATTCATGTCGATATGTTCTATATGCACCACGCAAAATATTGTAAGATTAAAGTCTATAATAAATATTTTTATTAACATAAAAATCTTTAAAAAGATGTGCAGCTTACGGTTAAATCATTTTCGGATTGGGTATGTAAATGGATAATAGATATAAATGTTTATGAACAATATGATTTAGTTTCATGTAAAAGGTGGTATCAAATTTAAAATATGTTGGCATCCTAAATCTTTTTTCTTACAACTCAACTACAAGGTCCCATTAATATCTAATAATTCTATGACATTTTGTATTTTTTTATATTAGCTGTGCATAATTGATACATCATATTTTCTGAGATTTAAATCTAAAATTTTTGGTGTATTAATATTATAGTGAACTATTAACAAAACCACTAAACTAAATGAACTTCAACAAATATTATAATTTTTAATGATAAATCAAAAATGTCTTTTTGTTTCTTTTTCAAAACTGAGAATCAGAAATTGAGTTTAAGACCATCACGGGTTTAATGAGCTATAGTTAAATAACTACTGTGATATTTTTGGTTTGTCAACATTACTGCAAATAATTCTACACATATTAACAAAAGACAGCGAAAATGTCATTTTTCCATGGGAGTAAAGCTTTTCCCAAAGCTCGTTATTAACAACATACATGTATGTTGTAGTTAGTTACTTGACATACAAGAAAACAACTCTTCTTCGTCAGAGTTGTTTACTCCCAAAGTGATCTCCTCAAACCGTCCATGCTTCTCTCCACAAATGTTTCTACAACACTGTCTCACGTTGAAGTCTATGTCTGAACGGTTCGAGGCGCAGCTGCAAAAGCTGCTCTCAACCCCTAGGCCTGATCTCCAATCAGGAACCAGAGAAGCAATCTCTCCATCGATCATGTTGGCTATCTTTGTCACATCGCGGTCGTCCATCTCCAGCTCTTCCACCATCTCCCTTGCAACGCTAATTGCTGTGTCGCTTTCTATGTCAAACGGGAAGTATATGTTTCTCACAAGCCCTGCATATAAGAGGAAACTTGTTATTATGGTCTGAAACATGGAGCTTCTTCTAGAACCTAACAAAGGTTGTCTGGTCACAAACCTTCCTTCTCGGCGATTCTGAGTCTCAGGAACAGTCCATCACCATTGTCTCTTCTCTTACCTTTAATGCTTATGTGGACATTGTCAAACTTGTTATCATACTCTTCTGTTTCTTCATGATCATCATCGTTTTGAAACTCAAAGATCTCTATTCCGTGTGACTCAACAATCTCATCTCCATTGTAATAAGCCCATTGGTTTTGATCATTGTGGTTGTCTATACAAAGAAACTGGTCGTCTAGTAGTTCACGAGCTGAGAGTCTGAGGGATGCACTGGCCAAGCACTTCTCTATAAAGCCTCTAACCTCTCTGTCCTTCACCTTGTCTAATGAGTCTGGTTTCTTGCCCTGAGAAACAGAGTTTAACACTCACAAAACTCAAAACAAAAGCTTGTAATAGAAGAAGCCTGATGATTCTCACCGATATAACTCTCTTGTAGATCTGAGCAGGGTGAGTACACTCACTATAAGGGTAATCAAACGTTACCATTTCCAAAACGCACATTCCAAACGAGTAAATATCGACTAGTTCGTTGTATTCTTCTTCATAGACTTCAGGAGCCATGAACTCTGGTGTCCCTAAGAGGGCAAGACTTTCAGCATCAACAATCTAATTATGAACTCAGCAAGTTAAAAGCAGAGAACATATTGCATACCAACACAATGAGCAGCGTGAGAGTTTTGTAACATGGCAGCAAGACCAAGATCTCCAATCTTTACTTCTCCTTGGTTCCCATTAACGAAAATGTTGTCACACTTGAGATCTCTGTGGATCACAGGAGGGTCATGGGTATGAAGATAGTCTAAGCCTCTTAAGATCTGTCTACACCAATGCTTCACTGCTCTTATGTTTACTCTCTTGTGCTTTAGCCTATACCTGTATATTCACCAAATAACCAGTAACAACTTCTTTTCATGGTAGATGTTTATGATTTAGTAATTAAGAGAACATCACTTACTGTCTTAGGGTACCAGAAGTGAACATTTCAGTGATGAAGTTAATTTTTCGATTATCGGTGTCGACCCAAGAAGTGTAGAACTTCATGATGCTCTTGTGTTTTAGTGTTTTGAGGAGATGTATCTCACAGTAGAGCCTCTCCAGTTCCTGAGGACTCTGCAAGAAATCATAGAGCTTTACTTGGTTCCATGCTACTTCTATACCTTCATACTCATCAAATCCTCTGTAACTGCAAATTAAAATAACAGAACCACAAAAATAATTTGTCTATTTCAGAATCATTACAGCCAGTTTCTTTTTATTTATATCTATGATCAAGATGCCTTTTGGTTTATGCAGAAACTAAAGTGGTTAAGCCAAGTGGATTACTTTCCTATATTGTGTAAAATAGGAACAAGATTTTAAGATTGAAAGAGATTGGATTCTTACACGGTCTTTGAAGATCCTTTACCAAGAACTTCATTGTACTGCAATAACAAGAACACAGTTGGCAAAAAAAAATAAAAAAACAACAACAACAACACACTACAACCTTAGCAAAACAAGAAAGATAAATTTATTTATTGAGATTTAGAGATGACAAAGAAAGATAGATTTACTCTTCCATATCTTCCAGAAGGATCAACTTCAACAAACTCAGAGCAGTCTGCTTCAAGATGGCTGATGATGTTCATCATTTCCTCAAGTAGAGAATCAAAAAGAGCAATACATAAATGGAAAATATAAAGAAAACCTTAGAAAAAGAAAGATATATGTATAGTAATGTTTTTTATTTGGTTGGTTTTGTGTGTGTTCTTTTTTCGTGTAGCCTTTTCATTGGTATCATCTCTGTACCTCTAACATAATAAGTTAATCAAATAAACATTAAACTCGTGTAAATGAGGAGAGAGGTGGTTCGTTTGAGCTTTGTTGGAATTGGAAGACAAAAGAAAATCAGATTCTTTTTCTTTCCTTTTTTTTTTTTGCTTTATTTGTACACTTTTCCTTCAGTTGTTCTTTATTTGTACACTTTTTTTGATCAAAAAAAAAAAAGTTCTTACATATGAACATAACTATCTCATGAAAGCTGTAGGCAAAGGCAGTTGCAAGACGCACAGAGCGTGGTCCAAAGTCCAGACGGGTAAACAAATGCTTCATCTCTCTCTTTCTTTTTTTTTCTCAATAAAAAATGTTAGGTTGAACTACATTTTCTTAAGATATCTACCCATCTTTACTTTAAAATACATTTTTCCTAAGATACCAATCTTTATGTCAAAGAAGATCTATGAGATAAATATTTTAGTTTTTTACTATTATGTTTTGCAAACAATATCATTTTGATACTTTTTTATAAAAAATATTAATTTAGAATTCGATAAAATTTATACTTATTTTAATTTGAATACTAATTACAAGATACTTTAATTTTATAAATAGTTTTATTAATTTCAAAGACCATTGGTTAAACAAATGTTATAATTCAAATCATAAATGGACTATAATTTGTATGAAAAATTTCAAAAGACATTTTTCAAAAGAAGAGAATATCAATTTATAGTATAGCTTTTGAAAATCTATTATAATCACCAAATTATAAATATCCAAAACCCCGAACATAAATTATTTTATTTTTTAAATCCAAAAAAAAACTAAAACCAAATCGAAAGGCAAAAGGATATCCGAATATTTAAAACATAATAAAATATTAATTATATATATAATATACTTTATAAATAAATTATCCACAGCTTCAAATTATGTGAATTATTTGATTCTTTAGTTTTACGGATTTAACTCAGGTTTTGTGTGATTTTTTTCAAGATTTTGGCTTTAAACCTAAACTATTCTAATTTGGTTGACTTCTGGTTTTATGAAATTACATGAATTGTCTGGTTCTTTTAGTTTTACGGATTAACTTAGGTTTTGTGCGATTTTTTGAGATTTTAGTTTTAAACCTGAATTAGATCCAAACTATTCTAATTTGGTTGATTTCATGTTTCATGAAAAAAAGTAAAAACCTGACTCGAACCCAAAATTACCTGAATCGATCTGATCCGGTGGTTCCTAACGGGTCTTAACACCCCAAACCTAGTAATTTGAAAATTTAATAACCCTAACCAACATGAATCTAAAACTTGAATGCCCACCACTCTGAGACGTCAAAATAAATTACTCTCAGTTATAGATGTCAAAACTCAAAAATTAAAACTTGGACAAAAAAATATTAGTAATTTTTAAATTGAAAATTTAACCTAAAATGTTATTCAGCGATATTAAAGTGATGGTCAAAATCTAGTATACATTTCTAAATTAAAATTTGGATGTCTATAACTTTATTGTTACAACTAATCACCATATATATATATATATATTTGATTTTTAAAAATGAAAATTGAAGATGATCCAAGAGTTTTTAAAAGACTGACAATTAAAAATTTGATATAGTGTTTTCCCAAAATATGGATAAAACTTAACTGATACAAAATTAAGTAAAAATGCTAGCACAAATTTGAAAATAATTTAAATTTATTCTTTGGCAAAAAGATGGATGATTAACGTTGTCCTACTAAGTTTTTCCTTGGTAAAAGTTGTCTTATTAAGTTATCCAAATCAATATATGAAATGGTTGTATGCTTGATTGGTAGGCTTCCAAAATTATAGGATGATTGTATCGCACTTGACTTGTAAAACTTTAACATTAGCATTCGTGGAATGTGTCGGGTTGTTCGTAGCCTAGTGGCTGCTGAGCTCTGCCTTCGGGTCCTGACGTCGGGGGTTCGACCCCTACTTACCTCAGTTTGAGGATTAAAAAGGTCCAAAAGTGACCAGTTGACAAAAAAAAAAGCATTCGTGGAATGTCAGTTTTTAAAATAAAATAACAATAATATGTTCATATGAAAAAACTTCATTTTTATTGTGATATAAAAATAACTTTATTTGTGATAATGTATATGCCAAATCATATAACAATAATCGTCAGTTTACAAATTTCAGTTTGCTACACAGATTTTCATAACAAATTTTAGTTTGCTACACAAATTTTCATAACAAACTTTAGTTTGCTACACAAATTTTCAAAAATATGAAAACAGCTCTAAAATCTATCTTATTTTAGACACAAAATGATAGATGCATTTATTTAGAAAATTTGAGTTGCAAACTGAAATTTGTAAACTATATCCAGCTAACTTTCTTATATGAAGTTCAAAAAAAAACCCTTCTTATATGAGGTTTAAAGAACACTAGATTTTGACCCGCGCTTTTGAAGCGCGGGATATTTTACGATGAAAAATTTCACTAATAATTTAACAAATATTTTGGTAATTTTTTAAGAGTGTGTATTTAAAATATTTTTTTCATTTAAATCAGTATTTTTAAATTCAACCCGATTGTGATTATACCGGTTAATCCGGAAATCTAACAATTCAATTTATGTTTTTAAAATATTCATATTAAAAAATCACTAAAACCCGAGACTAACCGATTGAACTGATGGATGACCGATATGTAATCTAATTGGATTTAAATTGTAATAGTTTCATAATTTGTAATCTTATAATCGAAATTTTAAAGTTCACTATTTTGCAATTTATGAAATTATGACGTTTCTACAAAATTTTAAAGAAAAAATGATAGATATAAAATAAATAAGATTAATTATTGTATTATTTGGAAACATTGATGGTAGTATAAAAATATATTGTTTGAAAACATTAATAGTAGTATATAGAAATAAATATATGGTTTGGAAACACTGATAGTAGTATAAAGAAATAAGTATATTATTTGGAAACATGAATATTAGTATAAAGAAAGGAACATTAGTGATTAAATGTATATTTAACTATAAAGTATAAAGATGTATTTAATTTAAAACTTACAAAATAAATGTTAGGTCCAACAGAATGTTTCTGTTTTAATTAGATAGATATAGCAAGTACCGTCCAATCCATTGTCCCATCTAAAATATTAAAATAAACATCTTATAAAGTTTTAGTTTCGATATAGTTACGATTACCTTATAGTTATAATGATATGCGATAGTGTGAATCACGTCGATTATCACGCTGTCCAACTACTACGAAATATTTCTGTAAATTGTTTTACATAAATTTCATTCTCTTCGATGCTAAACTTTGTCGTAAATGATAAAGTTGATATGATTAAGATAAGCATCGAGATGAAAAAGACACTTTAGACTTTACAGCTAACGATAAATTAAACAACTTATTTATTTTGATAATACAAAAATCATTAATTTATATTTGTTGGGGCTTTGTTGTGGTTGTCTTTGTACGGAAATACTAGTCAAAAATTGTGAAATCCTAAAAGTAATCACACCACCAACCCTGCTTGTTTCTTATACCAATTATGGTTTATATTAATAGTCACGGTTACATTAAATATTAAAATGGTAAAGACTGAACTCAAATATACGATATCATATGTAATCTCATATACTTCAATCTTCAAGGACCTCCAATATCAGCATCGACAAAGCCACTGCATAAAAGACAATTAATATAGCACATGATGCAAATAGTACTAACGAGAGCTAGCAAGTCCTTTGAATAAAATGTGGATCCCTTCTCAAATGAGAGATTTCCTTCTTCGATTTATAGTGAACCAACTTATTTTATATAAATGGGGCCTCGGATATTGATGATAAAATATGGGCCTAAAAGCGTTGCATTTGTTATACAATGAGCTAAGTTCCTATATTGGAGTTAAGTAACCGGCACCTTCAATATATTTGTGACAGACGATTCATATATTGGACATCTCCAACGGTAAACCAAAGAATCAATTAAAGAGATAACATTTTGTGACATATATGTTGTTTTGTCGACATTGTGGATAGATGCATGCGTGTGGTCCTTCGCACGAAGGTTTTTCTCAGCACCAAACTATATCACACCAAGCAAAAGACAATTCGGACAAAACCTATCATTAATTAACTGGAAAAAATATTGTTGTAGCAGCCAGAGAAAAAAAAACGGATCCTTATTTCTGGATTTGGAGGAATTGTATTTATTGACAATACATTGAACATAGAACAATTAGGGTGAGATAAGAGGGATGATTTAACAGTTACGCACTTTTGGGAGATAATACACTGGACTACTGTCGACACAAAGTAAATCTCTTTTGACTACAATTTTTTTCTTTTGGCCTGATCTGCATTGTACTCTTGACATGTCGTGGTGACCAAGTATGGAAAACAAGAAAGAACGATCGATGCATATATGTTACAAACGTACAGTTAAGCAATGAGCCTTTCGTAGGTAAACATGTGAGTAAATACTAAATCCTACGAATCACCACAATAAACTTGTAAAACGATAACTTTTTGTATTGGATAAACTTAAGATTACTACTCATTAATTAATTGGATTCTTTTTGGTCAACATATGCATCATGCACGTTTGGATCTGGTAGATAGCATATTAGGATAAACCACTAAACTAAATCATGTATATTTGTCTTACTCGTTAATTTGAAAATTAATCTTCATAGTAAAATCGAATAACTCGATGTAGGCCATTTATCGGTCCACATATATTCTAGAAGCTATATGCTTCCCATGTTATCAAATCAGATCGATTTGTCAGTCTGTTAAGAAAGAAAAATGAAGCCCTTTATCAAAAAAAAAAAAGAAAGAAAAATGATAAGAGAATGTTGGTAATAAAGGATCAATGCGCAGCAGGGTCTCAACCCACAAAGCTTTCCTGATACAGTAATTTTTTTTTTGTAAATCAGGAAGCTCTGAAGTAGTGGTCAATAACATATATGACATCGTCCGAGACTTTTTATCTTATTCAGAAAATGCTTTGACTTCTCCGATATATTAACTGCTCTTTCGTATTAAAATTAACAATCTATTTATATAAAGTTGAGTTACTCTCTCCAGGTTGCGCCACATCGTCATCCAGGTCAGAAAGTCGCCTCATGTCCCGTTGACACCTGTCCCTCTCACCGAAACTCACCGTATCATTTAATCATTTGTTGCTTTATACTTATTTTCTATTGGGCCTTTACGTTTCTTTCTACTTATTCTTCATAATTGGGCTTCATGTTTTATTTTGAGTATCTGAATTGATTATTTGCGTGTTGAGTGTTGCGCTGGCATCATGTCATGAAATTAACGCTAAGAACGGTTGTCGAGCTCTTTCTTCAACCATGGTGATCTTCAAATTTCTAGGGTTCATATCATATTTTTCGTTCTTTCTGTAATTAGGTGGACTGACAATGGAGTTTCTGGACTTCATGAGGAATCTCTTTAGCTAGCTCCGTTCGTGTCGTTTTGTCTCAGATTCTTCTCCTAAGGACCGTTACGGGATTCATTGATTCAACGCCATTGAAGACCTTATTTATTCCTTAGCCCCACTTCAACCATGATTACTCATTAAATGCATTTTACCTCTCTCCAAGGCGGTGGAGCTCCAGTTATTAAAAGGTAAGGCTTGAGCATCATTCTCACAAATCCTAATATCACTTGAAACTCTCTTTTTTTTTCCGTAGAATGGTAAACTCATTGATTCTCCTCGCTGAGGCTGGCTGGCTGTTGTTCTTTAAATCACTTTCCTGCTGAGATCAAGATCTATTACTATTTCATTGTCTTTCTTTTCCGGACCGATCAGAAAAAGTAAGACGTTACTTCTTTATTTCAGTGGGGCTTCGTTGACATACTTCGTTTATTAATCTTCATGTCGTCTTAGTTCCAAAGCGTTTTGTTTTTTTCTCCTTTAGGCCAAAGCTTGCTTTTCAGCTACCAATTGGTCGCCTCAACAGCTTAAACAAGAGAACCCTTGATGTGATCACTTCAAGATTGTATTTTTACTATTCTTTGAGTTATGAGAAACTTGGTGATCTTGCTGAGATTTGTGGGTGAGTAATTCATTGATGATTTGTTTTCAGTCTATTATATCGAGTCATTAGTTAATTAACAAATCGATTTTAATTCTATTTGCAGTACTCAATCCGTCCTTGGGCCATTCTGCAACACTGCATTGGGACAGATACGTTTTGAGATAAATGTTATAAACACTAGAAACTCTTTATTCAGCTTTTGTTTTGGTTTATTCAAGGTGTCGTTTTAGATGATTGGCTTAATTTTTTTTTTTTAATGATGTATGATGATTTTGGTTTTGTTTGTTGTTTCTGTTTTTGTTTGTTAATGTAAGATTATTTTGTTTCTGTTTATTTTATTGATTTTAGAAAGCTTGAATTTTGATACCGTGTGGAGTTAAGCGTTGCTGATGAGATTGACGAAGCTGATTTTATACTCTGTCTTATAGGCTGGAGGTGTTTCGAACCCAGATGATATTCAGTTCCCTGTTTATTACCGACATTGTTAGCAAGACATACACATTCCAGCTCAGCCCGACCAGTTTCAGTTACACTTTGAAGCATCAGACTTTCACAATCTCACGCATCTTCGACGAGCGTCAGCGTCTTCGAGTCTATGACTTTGTTGTCGATGTAATTTTGTAACTACGTTGGATACCGCTCTTCTGTACATAAAAGTAACATTGTGTGTCTTGGTTTTATCAGGGCGGCAACGGTGGTTTAGGTGATGATTTGAACGGTGGAAGCTGTTGGCCTAAAAATGTATCTTTATTTCATTTTGGAGCATTGCCATTTATTCCATTTTGCAGGCACTGTTGATACTATTTAGAGAAATACATGTTTTACTTCCTACGAACCATTTTGAAACTTCATAGAGAACATATTTAAGTCTTACCCTATTGCCAAGATATTTATGCATCTATGTTACGTGCTGCATATACCCGATCGTGTAGAGTTTCAAAAAATAGTTTAAAGGGTGGTCTTTGAATCCCCAAATAGCTTGAGTTTACCAAAGTGGGAAAACCAAGCTCCAACGCTTTTAAATCCCTGAATCATCTTCTAATTCATATATTGTTTTCCGTTCAAGATTATGAAAATGTGTTCACGTTTATATATAAAGTTTCTCTTAGACCATCTCCAATGTATTTCTCTATTTTTATCTCTAAAATAGAGGATCTCTAAAATAGAAATGTGTTTCTCTCCAATGTATTCCTCTATTTTTACCTCTAAAAAGAAATATTCTTAAAAGATTCTATTTTTATTTTACAACAAGTATCTTTTATTTTTGAAAATTGCAAATCAACCCTATTCAATTTTACTTTTATAAGATTTTCATACATTTTTAACTTTATTTAAACAAAAGTTTCACTAAAAAAATTGTTAGGTAAATCAAAAGTGTCATTTTATGTTTATAAAAACTGTGTTTTCTTATAAAAATAATTGTTTTTGATATAACTATAAAAGTTCAAAAATTGAAGGACTATTTTGAAGAAAAAAAATGTCTCTATAATAGAGGAATGCTATTTTTTCCTCTATTTATAGAGGTGAAAATAGCATCTCTCTATTATAGAAGTGGATATAGCAATAGGTTGGAGCACTTTTTACTCTATTATAGCATTTGGAGGTGAATATAACAATGGGTTGGAGATGATCTTAGAGAAGGTTAATGGCAAGCTTCAAGTTATGTACATGCTCCAGGCTCCAGCAATCTGGCAGATCTCATAGTTTGTGAATTTGATCGAACACAAAATGCATGACTCAATCAGAAACAGAAAAGGAACAGAGAACCTAGATGACTAGAGAGAACATTCCTAAGTGTTATATACATGAAAATACCTAAGTGCCAAGAACATTCCTATAACTTAAAATAATAATAACAAGAACAAGTGGAAAATATATATATTACAATCACTTTCAATTAAGAATAAACTAAATACTCTTTTATTCTTCATTTTGTAGTTATGTTTTGCTTCCCTATAATTCCTCCAATAAATTATTTGATATGAAAGTGGTATGTAACTAAAGTAACAATTTGCTATAGAAGTATACTATTTCATTAATTTATAAAATACTATTTTCAAATAATATTTTAAAATGTTATGAGAAAAATTCCTGACAAATAATTGTTACTAAACAGAGTTCACAAGAGATATAATTAAAAAAAAAGTTCACAAGATATATAATAAGTTACGAACATAACAAGTAAAATTATTTATTATCATGAAAGAACATGATTTTAAATCATATAATATTTTAATTATTTTATATTATATTTTCAATGATTTAGCTTGGAGATAGATTAATTTATTATAATGAAAGAAATAATTTTTGTAAAAGTATTTTAAAACTTAAATATTCTTGAAATAAATTTAGTATTATTTATTTAAAATTTATATTTTTATTATGTCAAATTGAACTATAAATAATAGTAATATATAAATTATTACATTTTACGAATTATTTTTTACTAATTTTGTTTTCACTACAAAATAGGGAATAATGAAGGTTACTGTCATTTTAATTCAAACCAAAAAATATTTATTAAAAACAACAATATGACCTCAAATTCCTTTTTATTATTTGTCCATCTATAATATCATTTTCAGTTTATAATGATTTTAAATGGTTTTGAAATAATATAAATTTATATAAAATATTTTTTTATAACTTCCCGCCCGTAGGGCGGGCCGACCCTAGTAGATTAGGGAAATAAAAACTAATGAACAAAATAAACATGCCCTGTTATCCCGAAGAAACGGCGTTTGCACGCAAAGTGGGTGGGATGAGAGGTGGATGGCAAAATCTATAAATCAATAAAGCAAATGAAATCACAAGAAAATCAGATCCCTATAACAATATAGTACTACTTTACTACAAAAATGGGACCTTAAAGTTCACGTTAATGTCGGTCGATCTGTTCAAAAGCGTTGTTGACAACAAAATTACGCACATGTATTTTACCAAAGATGCAAATTTTACGTGGCATATGTCAAGATTGGGTTGTCTAGGTTTTTACGGAAACCACCATGAACTCATGTGCCTACATCTTATGCATCACCGAAACTACGTTCATTAGCAATCACTAATCATTAGTATTAAATTATCATAGACTCGTAAAAAATGTAGCTATGGATTTTTGTTGGTAGATTTTCTTATTAAAGATATGTTAGTAGTATATATTATTATATACACCCTTTTATATATGAAAACAATATTTTTAAATCACCAAGTTATCATGTTGCTAAATAAATTGACGCCTGGCTACATATGGTCTTTCATAAATGGTATAATTGCTTTGTTGTTTCAATCACCTACAAATATTTTCAAATTTTAAATGATAGACACTTTTATTTTACTGTTATTCATGTGCACCTACATCAACATGTAAAAGGAATAAAGAACAACGGTATTCAAGAAAAAGGCCCCTAAAGTCCAAAAATGATGGGCCCAAAATTGGGTTGTAACGCATGACAACTATTCATGGACAAGTACACGTGAATACCACCATTTCCTTCCATACGTATATACGTATGCAAACTAAATTATTTTACTCAAAAGATTCTTAACTTATTAGTTATTACTTTATAAGTAGACATTTTAATAAATATTTTCCATGGCGAAAAATAAATAATAAGCACCAAAATTATGTATTCTCCATTTAATAATATATTTTTTATTTCTTTATTTTCAAAATTAATGGATTTGGATCTATCGCCAGAGACATGTCAATTCAGACAAACAATATAGTTTTGGAGTTTTTGTAATTAAAACACAATATTCAAAATCGAAAATACTGTATTAAATTATTCACCATACAATCTTCAGAGTCCGGATCCAACCAAACACCATTGCTTTTTATTAGAATATTAACAAAAACAGCTAGAGAGGGGAAAAGAGACTCGATTTAGAGAGAGAGAGAGAATGGTTGTAATGATGATGATGAAGCTGGCAATATAGAAATTGCCTCGAATATTTTCCTTATTTTCGTGTAATGATAACTCTTATGGTCGACGCATAATATTTGGTCGAACAAAAGCACAACATTCTGGACCATCATGATCCATAGATATTACTACTAACAGAACCTTCCTATGGATACCATTTATGTACGTAATACGGAAGATCAAAACACTAAAAAAAAGAGCTGATGATAAAAAGAGCTGATGCGTACGTCTTAAGTCATATGTAAAATCGCCAAATTAGAACCTAACCACCAACCTAGTATCGAATATGGTAATACAAGAAGTCGTGCTTGCATTTTTGAATATTCGATGGACCCGTTTCAATCCGCAAATTATTAAATACATAGTTGGATTTTAAGGGGTACAATGATCATGGGAAAACTAATCAACAGAGTTCAAAGACTTGATTGTCAGAGTTCAAAAAAAAGAGACTTGATTGTCTTGTATTACTACATCTGTTTCGTAATATATTTCATACTAACATTTTTTTCTTGTTAAATAAAAATATCACTTTACAGTTTTAATGTAAATTATATATATTTCAAGCTGAAAATTAGTTGCAAATTATATTGATTTTAGAAATAATTTTATTTATCTCAAATATTGCTGGTCAGAGATATAATTAACAACTTACATAAATTTTTTTCACTTTCTTAATCTATGTAACACTTATATAAAAACTGATGGAATACTATACAAACTTTCATGTTTCCAAAAACAGAAGTAATTATATTGCAAGAAACAAAAAAACATCCGTAGAGAAGAGATGGTCGAAGAAGACTAAAGCATTTTGTTTTGACCTAATAATATTTTGTTTTAAGGATTTTTTATAATATGTACTTACCCTTTTAAATAATTTTGGATATACAATTCAACCGAAGAATCAAAACCTCTCTCTACTGTATATCCTCTGACCTCTCTCTATAAGATCTTCTATTGGTTTCTTTCCGATCACCGGCTCCGACTGCTCTCTTAGAGCCGGAGTCGGGTTTTCCTTTGTTTTCCGTGATTGAGAGTACTTATCATCGGCACAAGCGTCTTCTAGACTTCTTCGGTTAGATCTTTGATCTAGTTGTGTGGATCTGATTATCTATCCAGTATCCTTAGCCTTTTGTTGATTGCATGTATGTCTTGAGATCTCTTGGTTTCTTCTCTGGTTTCGATCTTCTGTCTCCTAGTCCTTTGCATGCGACAGAATCCGGAGTCGATTGCAACTGCTCCTTGTCATTTACCACATGACCTGATCGAGGTCTGCTATTCGTCAAGCTCAAGTTGGTGTTTTAAAGTCGTCTCCTCATCGACATCACCTTTCCGGTTTGAAGACTATGGAAATAGATTGTCCTGTTGTCTCCCGGATCTTGAAGCTTTGTTTTCAATCTTGTTTGGGCTATTCTCTATAGGAGGTTGCGTATCTAGATGGTTTGATCAAGCTTTGTCTCCATCGGTTTGTTTATCCCCAAGATTCTCTTTTAAAGTCTACATGCAAAAAGTTCTTAATTTGTTCTGGATTTAGTTGATTGTCCTTTGGTGGTCTAGAATGTTGTTTATGCTATGTTTGTCTCTCAAATTATGTTCTTGTTTCATCTTCTTTCCCTCTTGTGGGCTAATGTTTCCGGGGATACATGGTTTATCCGTCGGACTGGTTGATGTTTCTGGGGATTTATGTTCAATCCGCCAGACTAGTTGGTGTTCTTATGTTTAATCTCTTGTTGTAATCTTCTAATCTTCTGAATCAATATAATTAATCAGTGTTAAAAAAAAATATAATTCAACCATTGTGGATTTTGGCTAATTAAAATGTAATTTGTTAAAATTAGTTTCGTCAAAAGAAAAAATTTGTTACTTAACATGTTTTCTATTCTTTTACTTTATAAAAATATCTCGAACATCTAACAAAACTCTCAAACCCTTAAATTCTGAAATTTTTGATTTTTCAACAGGTTTTCATAGGGGTGGGCATTTTATCCGATACTCGAAGTGGCACCCGAACCCGACCCGAAAAACCTGAACCGAAATCCGAACCGAAGTAGCAAAATACCTTGAACGGATATTGAATTATGAGAGATCGGATATCCGAACCCGAACGGGTAATACCCGAACCCGAATGGATATCCGAAGATAACCGAATTTATGTACTATTAACTATATATTCATAGTTTACTTCTCTAATTTTATTCAAAATATTTATATTAATTATACACATGGTTTAAAATTAGATAATATACATATAATTACAAGAAAAATGATTTTTTACTCACTTAAAATGCTTAAAATGCATGTCTAAACTTTTGTTTCATGCATTAACAAAAACTACAGTTAATTTTTTTTAAAAATAATCAAATTAGTATCTTTTATTTTTAAGATTTTATCTTCAAATCATTCAATGTATTAAAAATAAAATATCAGTTAAGTAAAATTATATTTTTAAATAGAAAAAACTTGAGAAATGAAGAAGTTAATTTTTTCGCAAAATCTAAATATCCGAACGGGTTTTATACTCCTATACCAAAATATCCGAAAATCCGAAATACCCGATCGGAACCCTAACGGGTATCCGAACGCCCACCCCTAGGTTTTCAGAATAGATAGTAAAACTTTAAATTTGAAATTCATTATTCATAACCTCAAAACACTATTTACTTTTATTTTTACTTTTTTGTTTACAGAACATTCTTTATTTTTCATTTTGGTCTTTCTAGTTTTTTAATTTATATACTCCCTCCGTTTTTTAAAGATCCATGTTTTAGAAAAAAAAATTGTTTTAAAAAGATACATTTTTTACTTTTTCAATGTATTATTTAATGAAAATCTGTTAACTTCAAGAAAATTAATTGTGTTTATTGGATTTTTATTGGTTAAAGGTTATAGAAAATTGTTATTCACAAAAATAAATGTATTTTTAATATGATTTCTTAATATATGTGAAAAGTCTAGAATATGTATCTTTAAAAAACAGAGAGAGTATAATTTTCCTAATACTAGTTTTCTTATCATTTTAATCTTTATAAATATATTTTGACCAAATATTCAAATATATTTTTACATATATGTTATTACTGATACATAAAATACATATATATGTTCAAATTTCATTTAAATCTTAACTAATAAAGTTGGCTTTTTTCTCCTTTGGGGGAATTAATAGACGTGGCACTCTCATTTGGGCTTTTGTTTCTTTAATTTGGGCTTCTTGTGCTTATTTCGTTTTATATTAAGTTATGTGATTTGGGCTTTTATGTGTGTTTATCTCCAGGTGTAGATATGCCGTCGTCGTCGTACTTCTGATGAAGAAGATCCTGAAAAGCCTCGAGTTTCATTAATTTGTTCTTCAATCTGAGCATTAACATGCTTCGTCCCATTCTCCCCCACTACGCAGAATTTAAGCAAGCTCAGATTCTTATAAAATTGGCATAGATCGATGAAGACCGCCTTATCTACGAAAACTATCATCTCTGGTAATTATCAGCTCCACCAATGGCGAACACCTTCTCTCATGAAGATTCATCTCACTGAAAGCCGGTCGATGTTTAACCAAGGTAATCACTGCCCCAAAACGTAAACCTCTCTCATGAAGATTCATCTCACTCATGTCTCTCGCTGTCTCTCTCTCTCTCTCTCTCTCTCTCTCTCTCTCTCTCTCTCTCTCTCTCTTGCAAGCTAAACTAATATGTTATCGCCAATGTTCCTCATGTATACCATTTTATTTTATTGATTAAGACCTTTGCTGCTCTATGTTTTTTTTTAAATGCCAACATATTTACAAATCAGGAAATTGAGTTCCTTTGCACCGGGAAAGTGACAATAGTGGCCGACTACAGTGGGTGTAGGTAATTTTTTATGATCTTAATGGTAATGAAATAGAGCGTAAGGGAGAAGAACAGAGTCAACTCAGAGAACAAGAAGCTAACAGAGATGCTAGAAACAGTCTACGAGAATTACTACATATTACATCATCATCTGGAGAAGCTCCAGAGTCGAAGTAGCCATGAAATAGATATGATCGAACAACTAAGAAAGAAAAGCAAAAAAAGATCCGGAGGAGTTCTCAGGGTTTCCTAATGAACTCAGTAGTGGGAAAAGTGAGAACAACTCCAGCAACCAAGATCATCATCAGAAGCAGCAACATGAGCAGTAAAATCAGCTTCTTTCATGCAAAAGACCAGTCACTGATATCTTCAACAAAGCAAAGATTTCAACAGTCTCTGTTCCTGCTTATTCTCCTGACACAAGCTTGGTAAGTGTTTTGTGGTATTGGTGTTTATGTTTGCTATGGACGCATAAGAACTAAACAGTGTACTGTTGTCGAATTACTTCGCAGTCAGTAAAAGATGTGTATCAATGGAGGAAATATGGACATAAGGTCACAAGAGATACCCATGGCCTAGAGCTTATTTTAGATGTTCGTTAGCCCGTTTTGTCCAGTAAAAAAGAAGGTATGTTCATACACACTAAGTTTTGATTTTCATTTGTAATAGTTTGTCTCTGCTTCATCAGCTGTCTTATGATGATCTTTGGCTTATGTTGTTGTTTTTCAGGTGCAATGCAGCCCTTAGGATCCATCCGTACTGGTGGCTACATAGGAAGGGACACATAACCACTTGGATCAAGCACTATGACTTTGGATATGGTTCATGGTGTGCATATATTAGCCTTGGAGAACAAAAGGGAACGATGCAAGAGGTTTTGGTTCAGCAAATGGTGTCTTCGTTAACTACTGATTCAAAGTTTGTTGCTGCTGCTATATCTGGGAGGTTGATAGAGCAGTCTAGAACATGATGCTTTCATTCAATGTTTTTCTTTTGGTTTCTCATCCATGGAAAATATGATAACATTTTCTTCTCTTTCAAATTGTAGCTGTTACATGAGAAAAATATGAAAACTTAAGTGTATATAAATATTACATGTACATAAAAATATTACAAGTTCATGAAAAAATCATAATCATTCAATATAATCTTTTTTGAAACACTTTCAAGAGAATCTAAATGTCATTTTTAGTGTTTAGAAAAAGTTCAATCAATTGAGACAACCAAGTCAAAACATAGTGTATGATATGATCTTGGCTTGAAAGCAAGACATCCTTAACAAACATGCTATAATAGTACAATGATATGATACTCTCATTCGTCTAAACGTTTAAATTAAAATAAAACACAATAACTCATATATTTAAATTATACTTCAAACAAGCATTGTGAAAACACACAAAGTTTAAAGATGGACATCTACACATACCAGCACAGAGCTCTCATGACTTCAGTTACGCTTCTAATAAAATCAACACCCGAAGTAATTGGATGTAGCAATAGAAGTAGGAAGTCAATTAATTGGAAGTTGTTGATGTAAAATGTCAACCTTTAAGTAGTCGCTGACGTAGTTGCTGAAGGAGATGTCTTGTTGAGTGGTGAAGACCATGTGGAGTCGAGATGCTGAGCTGGAGTCGTATAGACTTGGAGAACAAGAGAGTATCTTGGAGATATGGAAAGAGGAATAAACTTGAGAAGCAAGTTTATGACTTAAAGGAAGAGGAATAAGTGCATTCCAAGAAAAGGAAAATTGCACTTATTGTTATGGGAGATGTCTATATTCATGTTGCCTTGGAAACTAGGTTTCGGGAACGTGGAGAATATATACAATAGCTATGGAGTCATCTGTATGAAGACAGAGACATAGAGGCTGAGTTTATAGAGAGAGAGAGAGAAGCTCTTGGAAGTGTTCCGAGTTGTGCTGAAGCAGTGGCTGAATTACTTGACGGAGGAGATATATAAGCGATGTAGCTTAGGAATATTTCAGTAGCGTGTGTTAGGGTGTTAACACTAGACGTGTAAAAGCTGAATTAAGCAGATCTTGTAATAGATTGTTTAAAGAAGATTCTAATAAAGCATAGTGGTTGCTTGTTTTGTTGTGTCTCTCGGTTTACTTTCTGCAGTACTATTGGGGTGCCCCTTTTGTTCCAACAAGTGGTATTAGAGCGGGTCACCTAAGTTACTGGTGAGGATCCCGAAGGCAAGAGGAAAGAAGGGAAGATAGAGTACATCAGAAAGTATGGTGGTTGAGGTTATGCTAGATCCAGAACAATATGGGCATTGGAAAGCAAAGATGAAGGCAAGCTTACAAAGTATTGATATGGATGTTTGGGCATCAGTAGAAGATGGCTATGAAGTTTCCAAGACAGTAGATAAAGATGGTGTTGTGGTCAACAAACCATTGGCTAAATGGACAAAGCGTGAGAAGGATATGTCAAGGCACAATGCAAAAGCTTTATTTGGTATTTTTACATCAGTCACAAAGAAGCAGCTAGATCTTATTCAAGGATGCAAGAATACAAAAGAGGCGTGGGATATTCTGCAATTACACTTTGAAGGAACTGAGAAGGTTAAGAGTTTAAGGATGGATTTTCTCAAATCAAAATTTGAGAACTTGAAGATGAAAGAACATGAATCTGTATCAGATTTTAGTTCTCAACTCAGTGGGTTAGCACAAGAGGCTCGTGTTCTGGGCATGAAATACAAGGACAAGAAACTGGTGAAGTAGTTTTTAAGGTGTCTACCAGAAAGATTCACAGCTTATAAGGTAGCAATGTTTGTGTCTCTTGACATAGATACATTCAGTTTTCATGAAGTTGTTGGGATGGTAAAAGCTCATGAGATGGAGCTTGATGACGTGGAGAATCATACTGAAGTGAATTTGGCAGTTGATGAAACAACAAGTCAAAAATCAGAGAATGAAGAGGAGGTAATCAAGATGATTCGCGTGCTTCACCAAGTACTACATGAAATGATAAAGTGGCAAGGACATGAGAAAGTTGGTTTGAGAAAGCGAAGACATGAAGCTGGCGAGCAATGTGTCAATACAGAGGTGCAATGTTACAAATGCAGAAGATATGGGCACTTCAAAAGGGAGTGTCCAACTTTCAAGAGACTAAGATTCAAAAGCTTTGAGGGTAATGAATTTGGTAATGCTCAGAAGAAATATGAGAATTTACTGAAGCAAAAGAATAACAGTGACGTCAAGAATGAATCTGATATTGATTCAGATGATGATGAAGAGTTGAAGAACTTGGTGGCGTTTACAACTCTTGAGTCTGGTTCTAAGACAAAATCTGCAGCGGGATCTGCATCAGCGTCTGTGACAGGGGATTCATGTGGAAGTAATGATGATGGTGGAGATTTTGATCTTGATGGGAATTATGGAAAGTTGTATGAGAATTGGCTCAAACAGGTTGAGGCAAACTCAGAGTTGACAGAAGGTCAAACTAGAAGCTCAAGTTGCTGAAGCACTTAAGTATGCTTCAGAGAAAGAAGAAGAAGCACGACAGGTTAGTGCTCAACTTGCAGAGACTCAGAAGGGTTTGAGGATGCTGAATGGTGGGACGAAGCAGCTAGATCATCTTCTCAGTATTGGGAAAAGTGATCAATGTGGCCTTGGATATCAAGGAGAAAGTTCTACAGCTGGAGGTATTTTTGTATCAGCAGGAAAAACTGGGGTTTTAGCTACGTCTGCTACAAGACCAGAGGTTAAGGTGTCTGCAAAGAAGATATCTAATGGAAAGACTACTATGAAGACTGTAACTGATGTGAAGAACGCGACTGCTACACGTACTGCTACGGCAACTGCTACGGTGACTGCTCCAACGAGAGTTTCTAGATTGAAGAGTGCAACTCAATGAAAGTTTCGGCCTGTTTGTCATCATTGTGGTGTTGTTGGACACATTAGGCCTATGTGTTTTAAGTTGTTGAGGAAGAAGAATCAGATGGTGCAACCTTATGGTATGAGGAGTCGTGGTCCTATATGTTATTCTTGTGGTGTTCAAGGGCATATTCGACGTGAGTGTTTCAAGTCTGTTCAAAGGGCTAATCATGAAGGTTTTGGGCTCAGGAATACATGGTATAAGAGATTTGATCACTATGGAGAAGGTAGAAAGAGATTTCCTCCTTACTTTGGAGGATATAGATCTTCATCTTAGTTTTTGACCATGATGTGACTCATAGGGGGAGAATGAAGACGTGGTTTTCTATCTAGAGGTGACGAGTTCACATACATAGTCAAAAAGGGGGAGATAAGTATTAGTTCGCGGAATACTACAGGAAGTAGTACGTAACATGTTGCATGAAGCTTGAGTTATATTACTGCAGAGTGTTGATTGCCTGAGCTTGGAAAAGGAAAGAAGATATGTGCCTTATGAAAAATATATACCTCGTAGAATAAAGAGAGAGGTTTCCTTAGTGTGTGTTACTGCTTGGTGTCGAAGCAGTCTTTGAAGTAGTTCATGATGGAGTCCGAAGTGGACTTAGTTTTATGGCGTTGGAGTTGACGTTCTGTGTGGTGGAGTTAGCCATCGTGTGGAGCTCTTGGTGAGCGTGTGGTGCGTTGATGATAACGTGCTTTTGGTGTCACTGGTGTGCGTTAGGTGCTGGCGTACTTGGTGAAGTACTTCCGAGAAGTGGACAAGATTGAAGCATAGACTCAGGGGAGTTTGTCTATAAGGCTTGACATTTAAGCATCTGTGTTTTAGCTTAGTATGTAATCAAGCAGAGGGAGAATGGTGACGTTCTGGTACAAGGAGTGCATATCTCGTGGGGGAGAAGAATATGGTGTATGACGTCTTGATGTAGATTGTGCTTATCTCATGGGGGAGAAAAGCATGGTGTGGTGCACATCTCGTGGAGGGAGAAAAGCACAATTAGCATGGAAGCTTCCAGGTGGGAAACAAGGTTGTTGAACCAGAATGGTATTGTGCTTGATTGGCACACAAAGCTAAAAGGGAGAGATTGTTGATGTAAAATGTCAACCCTGAAGTAGTCGCTGACGTAGTTGCTGAAGGAGATGTCTTGTTGAGTGGTAAAGACCATGTGGAGTCGAGATGCTGAGCTGGAGTCGTATAGACTTGGAGAACAAGAGAGTATCTTGGAGATATGGAAAGAGGAATAAACTTGAGAAGCAAGTTTATGACTTAAAGGAAGAGGAATAAGTGCATTCCAAGAAAAGGAAAGTTGCACTTATTGTTATGGAAGATGTCTATATTCATGTTGCCTTGGAAACTAGGTTTCGGAAACGTGGAGAATATATGAAATAGCTATGGAGTCATCTGTATGAAGACAAAGACATAGAGGCTGAGTTTATAGAGAGAGAGAGAAGCTCTTGGAAGTGTTCCGAGTTGTGCTGAAGCAGTGGCTGAAGTACTTGACGGAGGAGATATATAAGCGGTGTAGCTTAGGAATATTTCAGTAGCGTGTGTTAGGGTGTTAACACTAGACGTGTAAAAGCTGAATTAATCAGATATTGTAATAGATTGTTTAAAGAAAATTCTAATAAAGCATAGTGGTTGCTTGTTTTGTTGTGTCTTTCGGTTTACTTTCTACAGTACTATTGGGGTGCCCCTTTTGTTCCAACAGAAGTTAGTTACATGTCCTCATAACAAATCTATTCAGTTTAGCAGCAAGACTCTCCAAACTCATGTTCTCCAAATGTAATTACAATATCTTACACGAACCCTTCTTTTTAAAAGACAAAAAGAAAAACCAGCAACGACAAACTCAATGGAGACATGAAAATATATGACCTTTAGAAAACAAACAAAACAACTATAAAATATATAAACAAAACAAAATATATACCCATTAAAACAATGTACATAATAGATAGTCACTAATTAGCCTAAATGGACAACTTTAACACTCCAAACAAGATGAACATGTATATTAAAACAAACCATTCAACATACAGTTTCATACAAACAATTTAATCAAATCCTTAAATCATTAAAAACTTAACTTAAATAAAACAAAGATGACATTTCCGCGCAAAGCGCGGACTGATCACTAGTTATATATATATATATATATATATATATATATATATATATATATATATAGTTTAACCATTCGGTAACTCTTTATCTAAACCACTTATAGGTGGACTAGTGGTAGGACGGATTTCGGGTTGAGGGTGAGATTCCCAATACTCTCGGGTTCGAATCCCCGCAGCTGCAAACACCTTTAAGTGGTCACACGGATATGAGTCCATTGCTTATGACTCATTTGAATACCCGGGAGAGGATCTATCCGTGGGTTGCACCTCCCACCCGGGGGTTAGGCTTGGTTCCATTAGTGGCCCGGATTTAACTCTTTTTCTTTTCAAAAAAAAAAAAAACTCTTTATCTAATTAATGCACTTTTAAAAAGTTTTTTAAAAAAAAAATTGTAAAACTAAAATATCTATATATGAATTATAAATATTATTTTACATTTTTGTGAATTTATTATTAATTATAAAAATTTGGTGCTTATAATCAATTTTATGAAAATTGTAGATTCAAATATAATATGTAAAAAATATTTTCAAAAGGAGGTTTTTTGTTGTAAGTATGTAATTAAATCTTCATGTTGATTTAACTTATATATATATATGGCAAGTTCGTGCATTCTGTCTGAACATTAGGGGTGGCACTTTACCCGATATCCGAAGTGGCACCCGAACCCGATCCAAAAAACCCGAACCGAAATCCGAACCGAAGTAGTAAAATACCCGAACGGGTATTGAATTATGAGAGATTGGATATCCGAACCCGAACGGGTAATACCCGAACCCGAATGGATATCCGAAAATAACCGAACTTATGTACTATTAACCATATATTCATAGTTTACTTCTCTAATTTTATTCAAAATACTTATATTAATTATACACATGGTTTAAAATTAGATAATATACATATAATTGCAAGAAAAGTGATTTTTTGCTCACTTAAAATGCTTAAAATGCATGTCCAAATTTTAGTTTCATGCATTAACAAAAACTACGGCTAAAATTTTAACACAATAATCAAATTAGTGTATTTTATTTTTAAGATTTTATCTTCAAATCATTCAATGTATTAAAAATAAAATATCAGTTAAGTAAAATTTATATTTTTTAAAAGAAAAAAACTTGAGAAATGAAGAAGTTAATTTTTTTTGCAAAATCTAAATATCCGAAAACCCGACCCGAAATAACCAAACCCGAACTAAAAATACCCGAACCCGACCCGAAGTACAGAAATATCCGAACGGGTTTTATACTCCTATACCGAAATACCCGAAAATCCGAAATACCCGATCCGAACCCGAACGGGTATCCGAACGCCCACCCCTACTGAACATGTCAGAAAACATTGCAAACTGCAAACACTACACATTTGTCTATAACTTTGACTTTACAATTTCAAACATTAATTTGATGTTGGATCTCGAACTTTTTTTTAACATGAGGATCTCGAACATCCATATTTTATACATTCGATAAATACTCAAAAGAGATAATAGTGTTTAAAAAAAAATTCCAAAGAGATCTTGAAAACAAAATGTTTGACAAAACAGAAGCCAAACCTTTCAAAAGTTACAATTAAAGGTGGATTATCGTTTTTTCTCCAAAAAAAAAGAGGTGGATTATCGTCAAAAACAATCCATGAGCTTTGAAAGATATGTGAACCCAAATTGCTTAACAAAATAATTCATACAAAAATAAAAGTCTTACTTTTTTTTTTTTTTTTTTTGAAGTCTTCATTTTTAGTATTCAGTTTTTCAAAATATGCCGACTCAAGTCTAGTTAGGTTTTTTTTAACTACCTAGTTAGTTTTAAAACATGGTAAGTTAACCATTGGTAATAATAATTCTGAGAGTGAAAGAAGTCTCCTTTTTGTCTCTATCTGTCTCCATGTTTGAGTTTTTATCGAGAGTAACGCACACGTCTCCTTCCTTTACTTCGGCGATTTGCTACCTCTCTCTCTCTCTCTCACTCTCAGGCTTTATCAAATTCTCTTTCCTCGGATACACCGGATCCAAATCGACTAAAACTTATAACCCATCAATGAGGATTCTTCTGCAGTTTCTCCGTCTTTGAACTGATCCACCGATCTCACCAGGTAAAACAAAAAAAAATCATTTTTTTCCTTCTGGGTTTCTCCCTCTCAACGTAAAGCTTCCGCCATTGTCATAATTATCTTCGTCTGTGTTAAAAAGTCTTTAGCTTTACGCAGTTTGGCCCGCCAAGTGTTCGTTGAAATTCCTCAGAGAGAGAGAGAGAGAGATGAAGGATTTTCCTTCTTGCTTCGGTGAAAACGGCGTTCAAGTCGCGGACTCATCGTCTTCGAACTCCGGCAAAAACGCCCAGAATCTCGTCGCTTGCGTCTACCAGTGCCGTATCCGAGGAAGGAGCTGCTTGATCACTGTGACGTGGACCAAGAATCTGATGGGCCAGAGTGTCACCGTTGGTGTCGATGATTCTTGTAATAACCAGAGTCTTTGTAAAGTCGAGATTAAGCCCTGGCTGTTCACCAAACGAAAAGGGTCCAAGAGCTTAGAGGCGTATTCTTGTAAGATCGATGTTTTTTGGGATCTGTCGTCAGCCAAGTTCGGTTCAGGACCTGAAGCTCTGGGAGGGTTCTACGTGGGTGTCGTTGTGGACAAAGAGATGGTTCTGCTTCTCGGGGATATGAGAAAAGAAGCTTTCAAGAAGACAAACGCTTCGCCTTCTTCGTCTCTAGGTGGTGCGGTGTTCGTCGCCAAGAAAGAGCATGTCTTCGGTAAGAGAGCGTTTGCGACGAAAGCTGAGCTTTGCGCTGATGGGAAAATCCATGATCTTGTGATTGAGTGTGACACGAGTGTGACTGATCCTTGTCTCTTTGTTCGTGTGGATGGGAAGACGTTGTTGCAGGTGAAGCGGCTTAAGTGGAAGTTTCGTGGGAACGATACGATAGTTGTGAATAGAATGGCTGTGGAAGTTCTCTGGGATGTTCATAGTTGGCTCTTTGGGATGCCTTCAGCGGGGAACGCAGTGTTTATGTTCAGGACTTGTCAACCTTCTTCGGAGAAGAGCTTGTCTTTCTCACAGGATGTCATGTCAACAACGAACTCCAAGTCTCAAAGTTTTGGTTTTTCGTTGATTCTGTATGCTTGGAAGAACGAGTAGGGAAAAGAGAGTTCTTTTACTGGTTGCTAACAAAAAAAACCTTAAAAAGCGTCTGTTTATTCCTTATCTACATTTGTTATTTATAGCATGATTAATGAGTTGATTTCTGCGAATATAAATATTCATTACACAATGCTGGAACCTGATCAGTCTTTGATGAAACCAATCTCTGTATGCATCAGTTATATGACCTATAGAAACTGTTTTGTTCACAAGGTTAGGCCTTGGAGTCTTTCTTCATGTTGATCATCTGATGTTTCTTTGTTTAGCTCATTTCCCCTGAGATTTGTTTATAGCTTGTTAATATTTAGATGGTTATGACTTTTGCTTACCTTCTTTCTTATAACGGATTGCCTCATAGAGAATTGTATGATGATGATTCCTAAATTGTGAAATATTAAGCCAGATGTTTCTTAGCTTTTCACATGGAGAGTGTTCAATGTTCATTCAAACTCAGAAGTCCTAAGCTGTTCTTTAAACACTGCAAAAGAAAAATGCTATTGTGTCAGCTTTTAACTTGGCTATTTTAAAACATGAATTACTTGGCTAAAAGTTTTTTTTTTCATTTTTGGTTCTTGACCATATGTAATCAGTTTGATGTAAGCCTGAGAAAAATGTGAATTGCCATTTGTAGAAATTCTACAAATAAAAAAGCTTTAAAAGATTTGTGTGGTCAGTGTCACAGAAACTTTATGTGGAGAGCAAGCAAGGAAGCAGCTTTATATGTCAATTTTCAAACTGCACTCTGTTTAACAGAGAATCTCTGCAACTCCCTGCCGTTTAATGTCCTCTGTCATTTTTGGCCAGCAGAAAAAGTTTACCATGAAAAGAGTCAAAGTGAGAGGAAGAGTGTCTCTTTTGTATTATATACTGGCATACTGCGACATTCTTTTGTGACATCATCACATGTTTAAACATGCCATGTGGTACCCACCCAAACAAAAAACACCTCCCCTCTATAGCTAAACGGGCTTAACAATATATAGTCCATATATAAGCCCATTAATGAAATAAGCCCAGGTCCATCGACCATATAATACGATCGACCCCAAGACTAGTGCGTGTCTATAAATACATGACGACCCTTCACCTTGCAATCTATTCTTCACCAGATCAGAATCAGGAATTAGGGTTTCTCGAACTTTCGATCGCAACTTCAGTCACCTTCAAGGTTTTTCTTACTTGGAGAAATCAGACAGAAGACGATGGATGCAGTTTCGTCTACAGAGAGATCGGACAATTAAAGACAGAGACTTTCATTGTCTTGTTCTTTTAAGAGAAGAATGATTACTACTACGATGCACTCAGAAGAATCAGGAAGAGGTAGTAGTTACTTGCCCCGCAAGCGACATCTCGAAAACCCTACTGAAGAACAGAGCAAAAGATCGAGACTTTACCACCCTCGCGATCAATACCAAAACACTAACTCTGTTATCCCTCACGGTTGGCTAGACTGTCCTCGTTTCGGACACGAGATCGCTTCCATCATCATCCCCTCAAAAGTCCCTCTCAGCGAGTCTTACAACGACTATCTCCCTCCCGACAAAAGATACACTTTCAAACAGCTGTTAACTAACGGCAAAAGGAACAAGCTCGGTCTCGTGATCGATCTCACCAACACGACTCGCTACTACAACCCTAGCACAGAGCTAAAGAGGGAAGGGATCAAGTACGTTAAGATTCGCTGCAGCGGTCGTGACTCTGTCCCCGATAACGTCTCTGTGAACACATTCGTCCACGAGGTGAATCAGTTTGAGAGAAATAACTTCTCTAAGAAATCTGTTCTCGTTCACTGTACGCATGGTCATAACCGTACAGGGTTCATGGTTGTTCATTACCTTATGAGGTCTAGGCCCTTGATGAGCGTTACACAGGCCTTGAAAACGTTTAACGACGCTCGTCCCCCAGGAATCTATAAAGCGGATTACATCGATGCTCTTTACAGTTTCTATCACGAAACAAAGCCAGAGAGTACTTTATGCCCACAGACTCCTGAGTGGAAGAGGATGTCTGAGAACGAGTCTTTATCTTTATCACCGCGTGTCCCTTCTTCAGTGGAAGAGGAAGTGATAGTTAAGAAGATGTCAAACGATGACGTTTTGGGAGATGAGATACCTTACGGTCAAGAGAAGTGTTACCAGGAGTTTTGTTACAAGATGATGAACGTCAAGATGGAAGGGAGAGTGCAGTTCCCCGGCTCGCATCCTGTGTCTTTAGACAGGGAAGGGTTCCAGCTCCTGAGGCAGAGGTACTATTACGCCACGTGGAAGGCAGACGGGACGCGTTACATGATGCTCTTGACTAGGGAAGGGTGTTTCTTGATAGACAGGAACTTTAGGTTCAGAAGAGTGCAGATGCGGTTCCCTTGCAGGCCTCACGAGCCTAGAGTGCATGACTACACTCTGCTCGACGGAGAGATGGTTGTGGATAACTTTCTTGATGGACAAGGAAAGCCTTGCCAGGCGAGGAGGTACCTCGTGTACGACATGGTAGCAGTCAACGGCCAATCGGTCTCGGAGCTACCTTTCAGTGAAAGATGGAGTGTTATCGATAGAGAAGTGATCAGACCACGCAACGATGAGAAGCAGAAGAAGGTCACAACAAACATTAACGGGTACAGATACGAGATGGAGCCTTTTGGTGTACGTATAAAGGCCTTTTGCTTGCTCTCTTCCGTGGAGAAGAAGGTGTTCAACGAGCTGATACCTTCGCTCTCCCACGAGTCCGATGGGATCATACTCCAAGGCTGGGACGATCCTTACGTTTACCAGAGGAACGAAGGCTTGTTCAAGTGGAAGTTTCTAGACACTATCGACTTTTTGTTCGAGGTGGGGAGAGACGGGCGTTACATGCTGTTCTTGTTAGATAACGGGAGGAACAGGCTTATGGAGGGACACAAGGTTGAGTTTAGAGGCGACGGTTGGGACGAGGCGGTGAGTTACAGTGGGAAGCTTTTGGAGTGTTTTTGGGATAAAGAGGATAGAGTATGGGTGCCTATGAGGGTTAGAGTTGATAAGTCTCAGCCGAATGGTATGAAAACGTTTCGTGGCGTGATGAAATCTATTAATGATGATATAACTAAGGAGGTTTTGCTGGAGGAGATTAAAGAGATTATTCGGCTTCCTATGTACGTTGAGCGTATTCGTGTGGATACTCAAGCTGCTGAACGGCGCAGACATGGGAACCGCAAGGGGTTATGATTGAATAATGATTGAGTAGCAGAAACTGTCTTACAAGTTTTTTGCATACTATTTAGGTTTGTTTTGAAATGATTCTTTTGTGTAACGGTTAAACTATAGTGTAATCTATTGTTTAAACGTAACACTACTACATTACTTTCTCTTTATGATTTGAAAGTGAGAACAAGTAAATATCATTAGCGTAAGCGTCTTGTGGGTAAAAAGTGTTTTGCGTGTTATCAAAAGTTTCAAGCTTGTAGCTGTTAGTTTTGCAGGAGCATTTTGCTTGTATTCTTTTCTCTACTGTAGGTGCAGCTAGAGAGTGTAGCTCTGGGGGCCACCGTGGTGATCCAGTTCAAATCTGTGGAAGTTACTACAAAAGAGGACAAAGACTTAGCAAACAGATTCTGAGAAGGGATGTGGTGTTTATGCAGCCTGTTAAGTGTTATGGTGGCTGCATAGTATTTTGGTTCCTAGTATTTTCTTGCTGAGATAAGGGTTTTCTAATCCACACCGATTTTGTAGAGAGCCTGATTTTAATATTGTACACAAATACACAAATGAATCAGTAATGAGCATAAAATTGTTCTTTTCATCAATTTTTGTTCGGTTTACTTGTGGATTGGGTTCACTTTCTGGCATAAACAATTATGAAACCTGATTTAGAATCACCTTCAGGCCAGAAAGTAAGCTCTAACTCTTCGAATCTTCTTGTTTAAACAACAATGGCGATTCAGAGATCTTCTCTCTGTTGAAGACAACAACTACGTAAGTACTTAGACTTCAATTTATACTTCTTACTTTAACTATGTTGTTCATAAGTTCTAATTGGAATAAACGATTACAGAGATAAACAGAAAGCTGTATGTTTTTAATACCAGTCTTTCTTGGACATATCATCAGAATACAGGGGGTTAGCTACAAAGAACACAGCCTAAGTGTCAAACAATTTCTACCAAATCGTGGAAGAAGTAGCATCATGCCCCTCAACAAGTTTTCAAAAAAAGAACTTAGAACCCTGTTTTTTTAACCTTCCTGCTTTTGCTACACTCTGATTCTTAACCTTCCTGCTTACTAGTACTAGCTTCCTTGTAGCTCTTAGACAACCATATCGCAGTTTCTCTAGGCGATACTTTCCCCGGACCAAATGGTTTCAGCAACACATTCAGCTCATCATACCTCTCGTCTAGAAGCAACCTCGCGCTGAACTCAAGCAGTCCCTCAAGCGCCTCAGCACGCTGTCTATACGAGCTAGGGTCAAACCTCTGCCTCCTTGATGCACCTGAGGAAGCTCTGCTTGTTGATGATGCTCCAGCAGTCGCGTTCTGATCAGACAAATCGCCGCTCTTGGTTTCTCGTTCTGGTTCTTCAAGCGTGAATTTGTCTTTTGTGATTGAGCAGTCTAGCGGTTGTTGCTCTGAAGGAGGCGGGCTGTATGATCCTCTGGAGGAGCCTTTGTTCTTCTTCTTACGCACGACGGGAGTGAAAGGCATCTCTTCGTATGAAGCTAGTGGGAATTTGATGGTGTCGATTCTTGGAGAGTTTACAGACACGTCTGGAGAGTTTAGCTGATGGAGTATACCTATGTTTGGAGTGTACAGAGTCTCTCTTGTTCCTTTTGAAGGTTTATGTGAGATAGGCAAGGAGGCCCTACGGATGGTTGCAGCTGGTTTCTGATACATGAGATGGAAAGAAAAACATATAAATCAAAACTGAACCAGCAATTAGCAAAGATAAGGAGCAATAATGGCTTTACCAGACCACCACTCTTAGGGAGGCTTGATCTCGTTGGCACATGCTTTGAACTGTAAGAAACCCCTGAGGTTTTTGAAACAGCGGGTCTACGAACGGTTACTCTACCGTTGTCGTTAGCAGAGAAATCCACTGGCATGCGGCGGTGCAAATACGTGTGCACTGGTTTAACAGAAGACACGGAATCTTCCTGGTCAGCGATGAACTTGCTTGGACCAAAGCTTATGCATTTGCCAGAAGAACGCCTTCTCTGCTCAGGATAGCTGCTTCTTCTTGCGGGTTCAGATTCTGCTGGTAACTGGCTAGGCAATGATGTCTCGTGTCCCCGGTAGCTCAGCTTGAGAAGAACCTTTTGAACGTAAGGCTGGAGCAGTGGGTGTCTGAGAAGATCAGAAGCCTACACAGAGGAAGAGAAAACGTTACTTACTCTTTAGATTTGTACAATCTTATAGCTCAAATGATCACAAATGCAACAGAAATGTGCATACGCTTGGTCTGAGTTCTGGATTCTTCCTGAGCATGCTTTTAACCAGACCTCGACTGAAGAAAGCAGGAACGCAAAATCATAAAGAAGCTGTAATAGGTTCACGTTACAAATAAGAATATATACTTACAAGCCAGTAGAGTATTTCACAGGAAGTGGAGCAACGATCGATCTGTTTATCCTGTTGATCAGCCCTTGCATGTCCTTAAAATGCAGAAAATTGTAAAGAGCATCAGAATCATTAACATATAAGAAGTACATGATCTTGAAGGAGTGGATGGAGGAGAAATTACAAAGGCTTTGAATGCCGGTTTCAGAGACGTCATCTCATATATACAACATCCTGAATGAGATTGAAAATACATTAACATTATTGATATCTAGAGGATAAGTTAGTATCTTAGCCATGGATGAGAAACTTGCCCAGCGACCAAATATCAGACTTTGATCCGTAGGGAATATCAGCAAGTAGCTCAGGGCACATGTAGCTTGGCGTTCCGACCACCTGGTTTCAAAACAAATCACTTTCAGAGTCTTAGACTAAAAACAAAACATGGAAGAAGTCTGAGATCTCTACTTACTGAAGAAGCAAGGTCGTCTGATGTCAAGACCTTGGCAAGGCCGAAATCACCTGCGGAAGTCATTTAAACTCTCACAATACATGATTTTTAAAAAGAATATAATTTGACATATTTGCTAAGCATCTTACCTAGACGTATATCATGATCCTTTGTCAAGAATATGTTTGAACACTGGAATCGAAACAGTAGATTTTGTATTAGTAAGTTTCAAACACGGAGATTATCAATAGTTTTTTGTGTAATGCACATCAGAACCCAACCTTGACATCGCGATGGAGAATATGACTGGCGTGCAAGTATTCAAGAGCCATCAAGAGTTGTACCAGCCACTTGCAGAGTTTCTAAAAAACAAAGCAAGAAGAGAGATTCAGAACTTTTTTTCTGTACTAATCTATAGCCTTTCAGAAAGGAGACGTGTAAACACCTCTTCAGAGAATCCTACGCCGTTGGCTTTCTTTATAGCTTCTGCCCTGCGTAGTGGAGAGGAAACAATGTATCAGAAACCCCGTCAGAGTCAAGAATGGGGAAAATATTTCTGAAAAGGAAACAACAGATTACATGTCACCGCCTTTGCAATAGCCTATAACAATGCACACATAGCATCCCTGAAAACACACACACACACCAGAGATCCAGTTATATATTTTTATATGTATACAAATAAACCTCTAAGTAAATAACATTGAGAAGCTTAGAGAACGTACCTTTTCAACCCAAGAATCTTTGTATTCCACGATAAATGGATTTCGTATCTTTGAGATCAGTTCCATCTATAAGGAGATAGCAAGCAACCGTTAAATCACAAAACCATAATCTCTGTATTCAGATAAACACCATGTGCATTCAACCACTAGCACACACTTATTTTCCAAGTAAGCTTTCATCTGTGGTGGCATAGATTGAATTAACAGTCTAGTAGCTGTTTACTGTGTTTCAACTCGATACAGCAAAACAAATATTATTCATAATGACCTCTCCCAAAAAAACTAAGGGTCATCAGCTATAGTATGTGTGTGTAACACAATGAGAATAGAATTAACCTCTTGGTGAGCAGATCTTCTTGTTCTACCAGTCTGTCGAGCCAACCGGATTTTCTTCAGAACATACCTTCAGGCATACCAACAGATAATCAAATTGCAGACAACATAACTATACACACATTCATGTGAAAGAACTAAAGTCTCATTCCAGCTCCATTTCTTACAGTTTCTTCTCATGCTTATGCCTCACGAGAAGAGCAGACCCGAAGGACCCTTTCCCAATCTGCTCAAGAACCTCGTAATGCTCCATTGTGAAAAAAAAAGCTTCTTAACAAAAACTATCTTCCTGTATACAATCTGAAGATGAACAGAAACAGCAATGATGAACCAATCTCGGAGCAATGATGATGAGTTAATCTCAACAGCGCTCTCAAATCATGGTTGTTGTAAGCAAGCAAACGCTAACCGTACATTTCCGGACATATAAAGGAAGAAAAGTGAGTAGAAACTTTAGTAAGCCAATAAAGTGAAGTCTGGACGAATCTTCCCATTTTTTCCGTGAAAAATGGGCTGCCGACCCCCACCCACCAAACTTAATAAAAAGTCAAAATCGCACACACGAAAATGAGAGGATAGAGAGCTTAGAAAAGAAAGGTATGAAAACTGACTCCTTTCTTATATATAACACATGCTTCTACTTAACACAGACCAAGAAAAAATCTTGATTTCTTTTGTCTTGTTTAAAAGCTCGAATCTTTATTGCAATAATTGGTCCTAATCGCTTCTACTCTCCACATTTTGCGGTAATGAAAAAAGACCAATCAAGTGTTTAACATCACAGAAACATGAGAAAGGAAGAGACTTTGAGCTGGAAACAGAGAGAGAGAGAGAGATGAGCAAAAAACCTTAAAAAAGCGTCGGTGAGAGATTGGAGGAATGTGGTTGCTGCATTATTTTTTGTTTCCAGAGGAGAAGCTACAACTACAATACGGCACCGTTGTTGTGGAGGAAGCAGTGACTGTGGGGAGGAAAAGTCATCGGAAGCTGCTTCGCCATGAGACCTGCTTCTCTCTCTCTCTCTCTCTCTCTCTCTCTGAGTGAGGAAAACGACAGAGTTACCGTGATAGACGTATATCGACTTTATTTTATTTCTTTTTTTGTATAAATAAATATCCTGACGCTTTCTATTTAATATAATGTCTATTAATTGTTTTAAATATTTTTATGCCGGAGATGTTATTTTTTGTGTAGGTATAACGTTTTCTTAAATAATTTGTCAATTTAAACAATTACTGTTTTACATCTAATATGAAATTTTTTTTAAAAAAAAAATATGAAAATAAAGTGTAAGATATTACAAATTTACAATGCATTTACTGTTTTACATCTAATATGCAGTAATGAATGACACTTAATTTTTTTTCTGAATAATTCATATTTGTGTTTTGCGTAAAGTGAGATTATATAATAAAAATTAAAAAGAGAGAATTGTCGATAAATTAAATATGTATATGTGTAAAAATTTTATATGCATGCAGTTATATTTTCTTAATATAATCATATATATTGGACTGAGCATTTGTATTGTTCTATTTTGAATTTATGATGAGTCTGATCGATTTAAGTTTTAAATTTTTATCACCATATTTATACTTCTAAAAACCGTAACGTAGTCTTCAAATAAAATTTTATTACAAAAACATGTTATACAATTTTTTCTAATACTTTACTTTAACATCACTAAGAACCATTTTAATGGTTTTATCATCATGCTTCCAAAATCGAATCACTTTCAACTTATTCTTTCACATAATTTTGAAAGATTTCAACTGGACGACTAAATTGATTAAGCTAATTTTCTTACTTTAAGTCGTTAGTTGAATATATATATTATTTAATTTTAATATTTATTAAATAAAAATTCATATTAGTACAATTTTATGATCATTTATATCTTGTTATAACAAAACAAATTAGGCTATTGATCACAAAATTTTCAAAGTGATATTTTAAAATTTCTAATAATTTATAGTTGTTTTAAAATTTTCAAAATATAACATATAAGAAAAAATCTAATTTTTTATTATATGGTTAATGTGATTGTTTATTATTTTTAATAATATAAAATCAAATAAAAAAGAGCTTAGATAAAAAAATGTTATCAAATATTTATTATTCATAATCATTAATTGTCATATATATGTTAATCATATTAGGTAATTTCATAGCTTTTATTTAAGAAAAATGCGATAATATATTTTCATACACTGTTTATCAATTTGGTAATTAGTTTAGTAAAATGTATAATATAGATTAATATGGACCGATCTATTTTTCTAAGAATTCTGAATTTCATTTTCGTGGTAATGCGTGACTACAAAACAATGGGTCCGATTGATAATGATTGTAGCTTTAAAATTATTACTGTAGAAAAAAATCTGTAGACTTTTTGATGTATTTTAAAAATTTATTGCTATAAAATTTTATAGAAAGCACTAGAAAATTGCTTTGAATATTTAGCTATTTAGATCACTTATACAGCTATAAGTTATTTAAAGAGTTTTGGTTTAAAAAATAAATTAAAATTTGATTGCTTTGATTTTAGTACTTTAGAAATAAATGAGGCTGTGGAGAGCATCTATAGCAACTACTAATCATATCCAATGTTGTAATGTTTCTCAATTAATATATAAGTGATTTGTTGTTCTCAGAAGAATATATCGCTTACAAAGAGAGTTACATTAGGAACGATTTGATAACAAACATAAATAGAGGAAATCGGGGATCTATATCTAATTTTAGAGGGTGATCAAATATTTGTTTTAACCATGCATTTAATAATACAACACATATTGATGATTTTTTAAAAACACATATTGATGATTAAACAATACATTTATAATAAGCCAAGCTTATGATTTAAAAACATGTAACCTTATATGTATTATATGCAAGTAATTGTTTGGGCAACAACCCATCACTCACGTTTTGGTGTATATTATTGTTAACGCCATGTACATTGTTTTGGTGAATCATTTAGCATTATATATATAGTATAGTTTAGATGAATCATATAATATCAAAAAATTTGTGATGTTTTGTACATATCCTAAAATGTTTCTGATGGATAAGGACATGCGAACCATATGTTTTCCGGATGCCAAACCTACTCGCATAACCTTCTATGGAAAAACGCTTGCCAATAAGTGAACTGATACCTCCAAGAAGTCCAGCATATCTATTCTTCAGTCATGATTTGGATTTGATGTCTCAGCCTTGTCCTTGCATTTCACGGGATGCCTCTAATGGCATAAAATGATAAAGTATATTCTGTAAACTAATTAAAGATTTAATATTTTCTTTACTTGATTTAATCTTATTTGGATGATATGTTTTATGTTGTTGTATAATTTGATTGATCTTACTTCTATATAATATTGACTCACTTGAAGTGTCATTGTTAGAAAGACAGAAATACAAAATTGACAAATGACCGTTTTGAGATTCGCATGTCTAAAATATAGCACAGACGATAATAATAAGTAGGTGATAGTATTCAAGTATTTCAGATTCGTGCAACCTGGCTCTCAAACTGATATGCTAGTCTGAGTCATGTATTTTCTATAACTTTCCAAAATCTCCTTCAGCTATAAAGCAAAACTAGACCTTTATCCGCCCGACCGGGCGGGTATTATTTTATGTTTTTAGTTTTTTATTTATACAAAATGATATATTTGTAATATTTAGACATAAATTTATATTGGAAATTAATATTTATAGTTATAATAAAAATTAAGATTAAATGTTTAACAAAATATTTTGATAGAAATTTTAATTTTTCTAATTAAAATAATATAGAGGTTGGTCATAATTTTTTCTAACTCAAAAATCTTAACATTCTTTAAAAAATATAAATGAATAAAATATAATCTTGCACTGTTGATGTTTATTTCTATAGCTTGACCTGTGGCCGTATAAATATTTGTTTTCACTAAATTTTTTCTTTGTACTACTGATAATATATATATATATATTTGTAAATTATATGTATTAAATTATTGTTAATATAACATTTTAAAACAACAATTTATTTATTACTCAGATATGGAAAATGTAAAAATAATTTATTATTCACCAAATTTTAGAAGTTAGCATAATTATAGGATAAGTTTCAGTGTTTTATAGGTATATTAAATATTTGAGAGTGATTATAGGTTAGAATTTATTGTCAGCAAAGATATTCTGTTTAGATATTGAATTTATTTTGGCTAAAGAAAAAAATTAATAATCATCTATTGGTATAGGTGATTTATCTCTATCATTGATTAAGTTATTAAAAATAAAATAAATAACTTTCTTCTCCATGAATATGTTGTTTCCGATTTTTAAGGAAAAATCAGAGTGAGAAAACATGTATTTAATAATCTGAAAAGACAAGATTTTTTTTAGAAATGTTAATTAATAAGTTCAGTGGCATGGAAGTGTAATTAACATTGAAAACTCATAGGTATTTCCTAAATATACTTATATTTTAATAATATAGATAGTTTCTCATTTGGTTACGACATTATGTATTCTCTTGTCTCAATTAAAATATTAACACTTCTTTCCAATTTTGCCCAAAACAAAACTTAGATATTGATACATTGCAAAAACAAAACAAAATCTAATTTTGCTCAGTCGCTGTGTGTAGTGTGAATTGTATTTTAGGATAGATTTTGCATTGTAAAATTACTAAGCAAAAGACTTTTTTTTTATTCGTGTTGAAAAGAGCTTCTTACTCCTAGTTGGTCGAATGTCAAAATATATAAAAAAAAAGTAAAATCTAATTGGCATTTCGTGTGCATGTGTGAATGTAAAATATATATTTCCACTATAATAAGCCAATGACAAATTATATTCATGTAAAAGAATATAACATTTGGTGAAATATCAAAAAAGAAAATATGGATGTGTTTCATGTTTTATCAATGTGATGTGATGTGATGTTAATTACGCAGGTCTGGATATTTTTAGCAGATGACAATAATAATAAAAAGAAGGTCGTCGTCTCTGGATAACATACTTCTCGTCGGCCTTACATTAAGAATAATTGTTTTTTTCCGAAACTTTGTTAGTTGTGTGAATTACGTGTTGTTGAATATGAAACATACGACTTTGATTCAAACTTAATAGACTATTTCTAATTTTCTATATATATATATATATATTTAATATCTCTAACAGCAACAGTACCGTCTCTATCATTGTGCTTCGAGGTTCCTAACAGGGCACTATTCTATAAAAGAACAACTGATCACAGCGACACAGTCACACAGGTAAGCGATACAGTGTGTGTGAATAAAAACGTACGTGGGGGAGTTGAGTAAATTTTCCATGTAAAATTCACGAAAGTAATACTGTTTTTTTTTTTTGACATAAAAAAATATAATACTGTTTTCTTACAACTTTTCTTATTAAAGTTTAAGCAAAAGAAAAACTTTTCTTATTAAAAAAACTTATCACTATACTAAACATTAGAATTTGACCAGTGGTTTATTCAAGTGCAGCTGAATCTCAATGTTTGTCGGTGCACGTGTGCGGTCCAACCAAGATGGTGAATATACGTTTCCATTTTCACTCATGCGTCAAACAGTAAATGATACTGTTCATAAATATTATGTGTTCAAAAACACTGTTCATAAACATTTATTTAATATTTTGATAACCAAAAATGAATTTCTGAAGGAAGAAAAAAAAGCAACAAAAAGAACTAAAACTTGATAATATTATAAGATATATATATATAGTTTTGAAGTTTTTTTTTTTTTTGATAATCATAGTTTTGAAGTTTATTAGAGCACCTCCATCCCAAGGTTTTTAAGGGGTTTATAAGGGATGGAGGGGCCCGGTGGGACCTGTTTTTTTTAAAACTCTCCACTCTCTCACCTCTAAAACCTTCTATTTAAGAGTTGCCTCTTGCACTGTTGCGCGGGTCCCATGCATACGTGGCGACCCGCGATTGGTTGTTTTTGTTTTTTGTTTTTTTTTTTAAAAAAATCAGAAAAAAATTTAAAAAGAAAAATATTTAAGAACCCCAATTGGAGTTTCAGCAATGGAGGTGCTCTTAGGACGCAAGATCGAAACCTAAAATGGTACATTGCTTTTTTCGCCGACACCATCTACATGCAAGGCTGTGGGAATATCAGGATCTCCGGATCCAACCCGGTTTTCCTCGGGGCGGGTTACTATCTCTTCGACTGACGTGTCGGCTGTGACGGTGGTGGTGGTCCCTGTGGATAGTTGGCTGTACAAAGCTGTAAGTTGGTGAAAATAAGGACAAGTCCTTGAGTCAAGTGGCCTCTTCTTGTTAACATCTTTTGTCTTCCTAAAATACTTGTTGATGTTTTCCCATTTCTCTTTGCATCTCTTGGCACTTCTCTTGTACCCAATCTCCAACATTTTCTTGGATATTCTTTCCCACAAAGGAACAACTTTTGTGGACGAGGATGGTGATGGTAACGGGATGTCATCATTCATGCTACTAATACTGCGTCTGATGTTGATAAGAGCCAACACCTCATCCCTAGGCCATCTCTTGCCAATATCACCCTGTTCATCACCTTTTGGAGGTTTTGGATTATGGATTTTGGTTTTTAGGGTTTTCGGTGAAGTGGGTTCAAGCGAAGGGTTTTGTGGAGTTAGGGTTTGAAGTGACGATGAAGTTTGACACTTTCTGCTGCCTTGGGGGTTTGATAGAACTAAGGAAGATGAGTCTTGAGAAGGGTTTGGACTTTGAACCTTATTATTCCCATCATCATGGTTATTATGGTCTGTAAACTTGGATATGAACTTGATGATACTGGTGTTTCTATCACTAGCCATGGCTTGTTCTTGTGCTCTAATCTCTACCTCTCCGTTAAGCCTTTCCATCTCTTGCTTCTTCCAAGCTTCCTCTCTTGCTATTTTTTCTCCTTCCTTTTTCATCATATCCTCAAGAAGATTCTTATGCATCTCCTCTTGTTGGGCTATCACGTTCCTCACAAGACCCTCACAAAACCCTTTCAACACACCAAACCTCTCCTTCTTTTTCTTCCTCTTCCTCTTCTTATTGTCCCTCATGATCATCATCAAGCTTGCTGATGATGATGACTTCGCATCATCTTCCACATTTCCTACTTCTACAACATTTACAATGGAGTTTAATTTATTCCCCATTGATGATTCATCTACTTGACACTGATCCTGATGATCTGTTTTGTCCTCCAACAAGTCTTGTCCCGTTTCCTCAACGTTTCCTTTTCCCTCTAACGAACTGTTCCTCTTGTTTTGGTTATCCCCAACTTCTGATGAGACGACATGCTCCTCATCAGCATGACCATGATGATAAAACTCATCAACCTCACTAAAGAGCCTATAATTTCCCTTATTGTAATTGCTCATATGATGAGCATTAGTGTTGTTGTTACTATTGAAATATCTTCTCTCTTCTTCTTCGAATTTCTCTTTGCATTCTTGTGGACTCCTCTTAAACCCAACTTCTGCCAACTTCCTACAGCCATCATAATTTCATAAACGACATAGCACCATTAATTATATATGCGAATATACATACACGTATACCATAAAATATACACGTATATAATAAGGGAAATAAAATTTGACGAAAAATGTCATTTGTGTATCACCAATGTACGTATTAATGCCCAATCATTTGTTAACATCAAAATTAAATTTCTCCAAAGTGTTTATTCAAAAGAAACAAGATCTAGTCTATCAAATTATAGTTGAGCGCACATTTTGGAATTTTTGTCAAAAACTAATCTACACATACACACATAAAACACTAAAGAGACTGATGCTCATGTCTATATATATATATGCATATAAGAAATATATAAACATTTGTTGATGCATATATTAGAAGTATATATTCATATGTGTATATGTAATTTTGTGTTACCTTGAGGTGTGCTCCCATGTGAATTCAGGGAACCAATTCTCCACCGTAGATCTGAACCTAAGAAGGGCAAGGACTTCATCACTACACCATGGATGATGGTGATGGTGACGATGATTATCGCCATCATGATCTGTATGACCCATCCACTCAGATGTAGCACCACTATCTTTGATACCATGGTGATGATGATGATGGTGATGGTGAATGATCTTAGGGCCATCAAGGTTCAACATATTGGCTTGATGATCAGTGCTAAAAGTAGCGAATGAGGCAGGAAAAGGCAGTGATCTTTCTGCCGCCGGTTGATGCGGATGAAGCGGAGGAGGTGGCTGTGCAGATGCTATGAACCGGTGGATCTGCTCCGGTACTCCACCGTCAAACATTTTTCTTTTTCTGCTTCTTTTGTTTCACTTAGCTATATTCACATCGAAATGTCTCTTTTCTCTCTCCATTTTGGTCTCTCTTTTTATATTGTCATTTTTATTAATTTCTAGGGATATAAAATGAATTTTAGAAAAAAGTATCTGAGGTTAGTATTAGGCCACTAATGAATAATTATTGTTTCCAAAGATCCTAACCATGAATTTTTTTTTTAGCATTATTTCTTTCTGGTTTTAGTTTATATCCCTAGTTGTCAATCATTCAAGCTCAATGTAGAAGAAAGTTCCTATATAAAATTATAACATTAGACATAAAATTTATAGTAAATTACAAGAAGATTATGCTTTCTTGTTTTTGTTCTATCAACTTTATACAGAATACTGGAACGAGTGCTTTTATGCCAGACCAGAAAACCCGGTGATCAGTAATGTAATCCGATTTAAATATTTTAAAATATCTACAAATTAAAAACCAATAAAATGCGTTAAAATTTCAAGTCTGGCAATCTAGCTACCGAATGAACTAGTGGGTAATTTTTATTTAGTTTTTATTAAATTTTAGTTATTTTATTAAATATATTTTATATTCCAAATAAAAGTTAGATTTTTACTTTTATAAATCTTAGTTTTTTCGTGAAATTGTCGTTTTCTTTGAAGCTACATATATTCTATTTCTCCTTCAACATTTAAAAAATATATTTTATTCATCGTGAATAGTATTTTTAGCCTTCTAGGTTCTAATTTGTATCATATAAACTGTGTTTTTATAATTTTCATGAGTTACATGCTTTATCTTTTTTTGACATGTTTATAAATTAATAATGTTTTTTGCCAATCAAATTCATTGATCTTATTCAATTTCATGTAATATAGACTAAACTGTTTTATTTTGATATTTATATTCTCATGAATATTTTCATTTTGGCACCTAAAAATATAGTAAATGATGATAAACCAAAACTAGTTAATGAGGTTTAATATTATTTATTTTTATTATTAAAAATCTATTACAATCTTGATGTTTTAATTTTTGTTTATTTTGATTTAACTTTTTATTTTTATTTTTGATATAAACTTATGAGATTTAAGTCTTGCTATGTTTTAATATATTTTATAACTCCAAATTTCTTACCAAAAATTAATGTTTAAAATTTTATGTTGTGAAACTAAAACAAAAATAAAAGACAAAATTTTAATTTTTATATATTTTGTGAGAAATATGAAAAAATCTTATATTTTTAATAAATAATTAGTTATATATATATTAAAATAAATTAATTATTAGTCTATGGTTTGTCCATGATCGATCCAATAATTCGATGATCTGAAAAATTGTCAGATTAGATTTGAAAACATTGATTGGAACCATTCTCGAATTGTTCGGCATATAGTTGAAAAATAAAACAATTGTCATGCTCTTTCTCAAAAAAATAAAATAGATAAAACAATTGACTTCAAAGATATTTTTGAATTGCGGTCCAATTCTTTTTCTGACGAAAAAGTTTATATTCTACTATAGATGAAAATTTAATGTCAACAATTTTTTTCTCTCGTTACATAAAAAAAAAATATAGCAGCTCCAGCAATACATGTTTGTTCTTATCGTTCCATATTATTTTATCTAGCAATAATGAAATTACAAGATTATAATATAAACAAATTAAGATTCAGTAGCAAAAAATTTTTTGAATGACAAAGACAGAGAAAATATTACTTACAAATCAAACATCAACTCTCTCTCATTTATCATTTATCACTGACATTTTGTCCAACCACAATAAAACGAATCATTTAGCCCATGCTATATCCACTTCTTATGCTCAAAGTCTCAAACAATTAAATGAAACCTATGCGATAGGAGAAAAACTTTTATATTTTGAAAACTTATATATGTAAAGCTGGTTTTTAAAATTAATATTTTGATGTTTTTGTTATATATTAGGGAAAATTTAGCAAGAGTCTCATACTCAAAAATTATGAAAGCATAAGTTATATATTGATATCAAAATAAGAAATAAAAAGACTTATTCTTGGGTTCACCCCTAAAGTGAACCTAGAGGTTCACCCAACCAATAGGAATCACTCATTTCACAATTGATATTTTTAAATAAGGAAACAAAATATTATCAAGTTATATTATGTTTTTAGAATAAAAATGTTAAAAATAAATAAAAATAGTAATATATGCAAAAAAATTAAAAATATTTTAAATCCGTCATCAAAACACTAAGCCTAAACTCTAAAATTTAAATTAAAAACATTAAACATTAAATCTTAAAAATACCAAATCCTTAATCCTAAAAAAAAGTTTAGGATTTACCCAAAGGTTTAGGATTTAGAGTTTAGGATTTAAGGTTTAATATTTCGATGACGGCGTTAAAATATATAATTTTTTTTCATATACTAGAGTTTAGGATTTAGAGTTTAAGATTATCCAAGGGTTTAGCATATACCCAAGGGTTTAGGGTATACCCAAGGGTTTAGGGTATATCCAAGGGTTTAGGGTTTATGATTTAGGGTTTAGGGTTTATTTTATTCTTTGAAAATGTTAAAATATATTTTTTTAAATTACTTTTTGTAACTACTATTATTTATATTTGTTTTTATTATTTATTTTAAAACATAAAATAACTTGACAATATTTTGTTTCCTTATTTAAAAGATATCAATTGTGAAATGAGTGATTTCTATTGGTTGGGTGAACCTCTATGTTCACTCTAGGGGTGAACCCAAGAATAACTCAAATAAAAATGGACCAGCAACCAATTACCAAGTTCTTCTTAGACATATATTCAAAACCTAAATGCTATATACAGTTGTAGTCGAGACAACTAGGGATGTCAACTGGACACTCTGTCCATGGACGTCCATGTCCAAATTAATTTGGACTAATATGGACATGCCCAAATTCGTCCAAAATATTTTGTTGTCCAACTGGACAACGCCCAAATACGCCCAAAGACCAATTGACAAGACCAAATGGACATGGGCCGTCCAAATCATTAAAATCTTTAGGGTTTTTAATTGGGGAAAAATCATTTTTTCACTTGGCCGTCACTCTTATCTCCTAATCTCATCTCTCTCGATCTTAACTCTCAAGCTCTCCATGACTCCATCTCTCTCGATCTCGAGCTCTCCATCTCTCTGACAAAAACCCATCTCCGTCGAGCTTTCTCTTCTCCGACGAGCTCTCTCTCGATCTCGAGCTCTCTCTATCTTCTCATTGGAAACCCATCTCGAGCTCTCTCTCTCTTTAAGGTATATTGAAGTTTCAAGCTTTTTGAATGGTCTATGTTGTTTACAGGATGCTTGGATATGATGTTTTTTCTCTTGTTTTTTTCTTCAGATAGCCTAGATTCTTACAAGGCTGGTCACAAAGCTTCTGTCATCGACTTCGCTCTCTGTCTCTTCGTGGTGGGTTCGCGACTTCGCTCTCTGTCTCGTCTATATTATAGCATCGTGGAAATGAAATGTTGCTTCTTAGTTCTTACACATAGCTTAACTTGTTATTGCTTCTTACACATCGTGGAAATGAAATGTTGTTTACAGGAAGAAGACTGTTGTTCCTGTCTAGCTGTTTAGACATCATCATCTCTATCACTGATTCACCAGAGCAGCTCACTTGTTGAGGTTTTGATCTTCTTTGCTTACCATATCTCTCTCGAATGTGATCTATAGAACTTTATGATTTGCTGAACTTTATGTGAAATGATGCAACTTACACATAGCTTAACTTTATGATTTGTTGAACTTTATGTGAATTGATTCGTACGTACTCTTTTTCAGTTTGTTCAAGTCTTAGTATTGATGCTGATTTTGTTATTCATTACTAATGAGCGTTGTTAATCTCTTTTGTTCAGATGGATGATGACACTTTGAACCTGAATGATGATGATTATTTGAGCGCTGATGAGAATGAAGATAATCATGATGATGTACAAGCTGGCTCTACAAGCAGAGGTAAAAAGCGAAGGCATTCAAAGATTTGGCAGCATTTTGAGATAGGAGATAAGCAGCTAGACGGTACTACTAAAGTTGTCTGCAAGCATTGCAACCATGTCTACTGCTTTGATCTGAGTAATGGAACTAATACTTTGCGGCGTCATAGTAGAAGCTGCTCAGAGACTCCACGGACTCCTGGGACTACACCTGGAGGTAGCAATAGGAAGTTTGATATAATGGTCTTCCGCGAGATGATCGCTTGTGCTATTGCTGAGCATGATCTTTCATACTCATTTGTTGAGTATCAAAGGATTAGGGAGGCTTTTGCTTATGCAAATCCAAGCATTCAATTCTGGTGTCGAAACACGGCTGTATCCGATGTTCTGAAGATATTTGAGAATGAGAAAGCTCAGCTTAGGAAGGTTTTGAGTGAACTTCCTGGTCGGGTTTGTTTGACTACCGATCTATGGAGAGCTATCACTGTGGAGGGCTATATGTGTCTTACGGTTCATTATGTTGATGCTTGGAAGCTAAAGGCGAAGATTCTGTCTTTTGTGGCTTTTCCCCCTCCTCACACTGGTTTCAGTATTGCTACAACGGTGTTGGAGTTACTGAAGGAATGGGGGCTGGAGAAGAAAGTGTTTACAGTGACGGTAGACAACGCTTCCTCAAACGACAATATGCAAGGTATTCTAAAGACACAGCTTCGCAAAGATTTGGTGTGCAGTGGTGAGTTTCTTCATGTGAGATGTGCATCACACATTCTGAACCTGATTGTTCAAGACGGTTTGGCTGTGATTAGTGATGCTTTAGAGAAACTCAGGGACAGTGTGAAGTTTGTGAAGTCCTCAGAGGCGAGAGAACAGATGTTTGAGACCTGTGCTGAAACTACTGGGAGCAAGAGAAAGGCTGGTCTTGTTTTGGATGTTAGCACGAGGTGGAATTCGACTTTCCGGATGTTGTCTAGAGCTCTTCCGCATAAAGAAGCACTGCGTAGTCTCTCTGATGTAGATCCAAGTTACAAGTGCCTTCCATCAGAGTTGGAGTGGTCTAGAGGAGCACTTATCTGTGAGTTTTTGTCTCCATTTGCTGAGATGACAAAACTAATATCTGGGTCATCATATCCGACTGCAAATCTCTACTTCATGCAAGTCTGGAGAATCGAGTGCTGGCTGAGAGCTAATGCGGATTCAGAGGATGAGGCAATTTGTCAAATGGTGGAAACCATGAAGTTGAAGTTTGACAAATACTGGGAAGACTACAGTGACATTCTTGCCATTGCTGCGGTGTTGGATCCAAGGTTGAAGTTCCATGCCTTGGAATATTGTTATGATGTGTTAGATCCATTGACAAGCAAGTCAAAGATTGATCACCTCCGGAAGAAGCTAAAAAAGCTGTATGGAGTCTATAAGAAGGATTCAGCTGCAAGTAGTTCAGAAACAACATTGGTGAAGAGTATACCATCTGGATATGGGGTAAGTAATTACTGTTTTTATGTTTATAATGCTAGTACTTACTGTTTTTATGTTTATAATGCTAGTACTTACTGTTTTTATGTTTATAATGCAGGGGTTTTATGCACACTTTTCTCAGAATGCGGGCGCAGGAAAATCAGCCTTAGATGTGTACTTGGCTGAACCGATCTTAGATATGGCTGCCTTTCAGTCTATGGATGTCTTGAGATACTGGAAAAACAATGCAACACGGTTTAAAGAGCTGGCCCGTATGGCGTGTGATGTTCTCTCAATTCCCATCACAACGGTGTCTTCTGAGTCGTCATTCAGTGTAGGAAGCCGGGTTCTTAACAAGTATAGGAGCCGTCTTCTTCCGTCAAATGTACAAGCTCTCATTTGTACAAGAAACTGGCTGCGTGGGTTTGAAGTGTCGAGTAAGTGTTCTGATTTTATACCTCTTTAGGAAGTGTTGATATGTCTCTTACCTGATTACCTCTTTTTACTTGGTTACTGTTGATATGTCTCTTACCTTTCATGTTAGGTGATTCTGAAGAAGAAGAAGAATCAGAAGAAGAGGAAAAAGAATCAGAAGAAGGTGATATGTCTCTTACCTTTCAAGTTGTCTCAGACAACCAATGTTTTTTTTGTTGTTGTTATATGTCAGTAAATAATAACTTAAGCTAATTCTTCTTAAACACTTTCAACAAAAATCCAAAAAATGTTAGCAAAAAGAAAATCCATAAATGATACTATTTTGAAATAAAGTGATGTAGAATGCATGTTTGTTTGTTTTAATCTAGAATGCATGTTTGTTATACAAAAGTTTATCATTATTCTATAATCACGCATCTTTAAAGCATGATTATTGGGGTTTTAAGGTGTGGTTCTTAACGGAATATAAAAAATCGATTCTTAATTTTTAACTGAAAAAGTTAAAAACCTTATTTAATTTAATAATCAGTTCTTAGTTTTTTTTTAATTAAAAATTAAGAAACAATTTTTTATATTTCGCTAAGAACCCCATCCTAAAACCTTCTAATAATCATGCTCTTGTATTCTTCAAATCGAAATCACCTTTAACAAGCAATATAATATTGATATTCCTAAAAGCATCAGAATGTCATAATTATAAATAAACCTCGTCAACATTTTTTTTTCCATCTAAAGGTTTATATTAATATTATAAGACATGCCCAAAAAGGACAAATCCAAAAAACTTTACAAACGAGCCCACAGCTCAACCTCAGGACCCAAAACCTACACGAGCCAACTAAAACACATGGACACAAGGCCCAAACTATAACAAGAACGGCGTCACCCCCGCCAAGCGTCAGAAATTGATGGATGCACATCCACGTGTCCACCTCACCCAACGCGTGGAACACACGTCCCTTCGTCTCCACGGCGAGACCTAAACGCCGTCGGAAATCTTTCGGTCGCCGGTTCACCTCAATCCGCTTGATCCAAATCGGAGAAACCCATCTCCGTCTTCATTGCCGGCGAAAGCCCACCTTTAACAACTGTATTGAAGGTATAAGGATTCTTCTACTTCACATCTCCGGCCAAAGACCGCCGTCCTCCTTACGACGCTTCACCGGACCACTCCTTTGGCATGCATCGAAAAACGCATCCACTCCGACAACACCACCACTTCCATACTTCTCTTCTCGAAACCGCAACCTCCAAATCAATCTATCATCTCTCACCAAGCCGAATGGTTTCACTTCGGTAAGCACGCAAACCACCGGAGTCAAAAAGCCAGCTACACGGCATTGAGAAAACCACCGTATACCGGAGTCGTTTTATACCATCGGAGAAGAAACAGAGCATGAAACCACCACGATTTTTCAATTTCTCAAGAAACCTTAAGAGAGAGATAATCTACCATTCCCTCTCTAACTTCTCTAAACCTCGTCAACATAAGAGTAGGGGTCTTTTCCCAAAGAAAAATAAATTATATTCATTAAAATAAAACATTTGATTCACCATATCTCCACAGTCATCACACATACAATATCTCTCAGAAGCAATTTGTAGTGAATGGCCAAACAATTTTTTTCAGCTTTTTCTTTATCGCAAAAAAATTCTTTCAGCTTATATGCAAAACAGTGAACATTAACATGTTGTTGTCGATATTTTCTACATTATTTCTTTTACGAGACAAAATGGTTGTGTTGAGATCCCAATAAATTAACAAAACCTTTAATTTTTATTCCTCACGTTATATGTAAATGTGAAAATTAGACACTGAGATAGATAGACAAGTACTCTATCATCTTGGCGGTTGTCAATGATGAGTGGTAAATTAATATGAGACCAGAAAAAAAATTAAAATAATTGACTAAACTGATTTATTACGTTTTACATTTCTATGTAGTTTTAGTTTGATTGTTTTTTGTGAAACAAATTGAATTAAATCAAATGTAGATTTGGTAGCTTGTACAAGTTAATTAATCCATTTTATGCCACATCTTATGATCAAAGAAATTAACTATGAGGAAACATTTATATTTTGGATAAATACTATATATTTAAAGTAAAATAATTTAATTATTAATATAATTAAGGCTGTTTTCAAATTTCTCTTGTTTTGGTCGTAGATCCCTAAGATAAAGTTGGCATGAGATTCAAACTAAAATTAAGAAAGCATAAGTGATATGTTGTTGTATAAAATCGAAATAAGAAATTAAAAACGACCAACAACTAATTACGAAGTTCTTCTTAGACATTATTATAAATCGATAATCGGTATATTCAAAACCTAAATGTTATAGATAGTTTGTAGTAGACAACAACCAATAATTGTTATGTTAGCAATCAATACTTTAAGCTATTTCTTCTTAAACTCTTCGAAATAAAGTGATGTGTAGAAATGCATGCTTGTTAAGAAATAAATATATACTTTATAACCATCCATCATACAGGAATAACTCTTCATTGTAATTTATAAGACTTTTTAAGTTTTTTTTTTGCTAAAAATTTATAAGACTAAGTTTTTTTTTTTTTTTGCTAAAAGATTTAGACTAAGTTATAAGACTAAGTTAGTAAACGAAACTAAATTTCTGCGTAAGATACTTAGAGCATTGCTTAATTTAAAATAATAAAATACTAAAACATGTAGTACCAAATATTTGAAATGTATAATTTGATTCTTCTTCTGCTCATTTATTTCCATAAATATCTAGAGAGTACCAAATATTCGTTTTATTTTATAAGGAAATAATTCGTGCTTGTCTTAATTTTACATCAATTGTTCTTGTCTTTATCATGGTATTTCTTTTAAGAAATTGGAAAATAAAATAATAGGATTTTTGGAGGTACTTGTAGAATCCTATGCAGAAGCAGATGCAGATGATAGTGTAATAAACGGCAAGCGGGAATGGCAGGGCACGTGAATACATGCAGGAACTGGGTCCTCTTTATTTAATACTATTTCTTTATTCATGTCCCCATTTGTCTTCTAGGTTATATTCATCTGTTTCTCAGGTCCACCTATTTATGTTGCGCCTCTCTTCTCTTGTCGCTATTGTGTCATCGCTTTTCCATTGGATCAAGGAATACTATTAGGACGAGATACGTGCAAATCCTTGCTTTCGTCTCTTTTTTCTTCTTTCTAACGTAGGTTTTACTGTTAATCTGCATTCATGAATCCTTTCTCTCTTTCCTTTGTATTAGTAAAATTTATACGGGTGTTTTGGGATTATAGCTATTCACAAAATGAAGACATGAGTTAACATAATATTGGTTAACGAAGAAAGAATGAAAGTGGTATAACAAAGGAAGAGCTCTTTTTTTACCAAAAAAAAAAAAAAGGAAGAGCTCAACCACGACCTTCTAGTTCGCGGTTTCCATGTTTTTTCAGGATGTACAAAATCATACAATTACCGTTAAGTCAGAGGAAGTTCTTTCTAACTTTACCACCGAACGTGATAGGGTAATAGTTTACACGTAGATGCTGATGTTTTTGTGCATCTAGTTCAAAATCCGATAAAAAGAATGTTTTCTTAAAAAAAAAAAAAAAAAAAAAAAAAAAAAAAATGTTTTCTACCATGTTTTTAGTAACGTAGGCTGGTTCTGAGCTATAAAATAGGGTAATTAAAAAAAACCTTCTAAGCTCTGGGAATCCGAAGAAAAAGTGAGTGTTATAGCTAGTTTGTTAATCGTTTGCGCCAAAAAAAAGGTTGGCTGATATAAGAGGAGGTCCATAACCAAAATACTTATCATAAACTGTTTTGTGCCCTATTCGAAAGTACCTTGGGTTTTACAAATACAGAGCCACAGAAGCCCATATATCATGTTGAGCTTTGAACAAGAATATAGAGAAAACAGATTGGGCCACTGAAAGCCATATTATATACCACAGGCTGAATATGTGTTATGGACCTTATGGTATGAAGTTAGAAACACAGGTTTGTGACTCAGTTTCGTTGCGAGTCATACTCGAAGACGGCGTTAAGCCTGTTCACGTGAGTTACCGGCTTGGAAACGATGGAGGAGAAAGGGTTTTATGGCGAGGCCATCGCGGGAGAAAAGGTTTGGGAGAACAGTAGCGGTGACTTTCATAAGTACCTAGCCAATCATATAATACACCTAAAAAATATCTGACAACAGACCATTTTCTTCTTTATCTTTTTTCAACAACAAATTTTCTATCTTTTTAAAATGTTTTCGAAATAGTAACACATATGCTTTTTAGCTAATTCACTTTCAGTATATCCACGTACGTATATTATATTCACATTCCCAAATTTATCAGAAATTCAGAACTAATTCTACATAATTTAACTGAAAACAAATTAGGAAAGGGGTTACGAAACCTAAGCCCTATTTTGTCTTGATAAAAAAAAATTCAACAGTATCTATAACAAACTTGGAATGCAGAATCCCTATTCGCTAGTAACCAGGTTGAACATAGTACACACACACACTATGACTTTTTCCTTTTACTTCTTATAGATATATCAGCAACAAATAAAAAAATACCTAAAACATTTTGCATTTCGTCTCAAACTAAAGAGATCAACAACAAATCAATAAACACCTCAAAACATTTTTCATTTCGCCTCCAACGAAAGAGATCAACAACATGGACATTGAACCCCTTTCACCACCTCTCCATCAAGAATCCAGAAACCAAGCCCTGCTCAAGAAACAGAGAGGAGGATGGAGAGCTATCAAGTACATTATTGGTTTGTATGTAGCTTTCTTGTTTTCTTATTTTCTTATCGAATGTTAACACTTCATTGGGTTTGTGAAGCAAACGAGTCTTTCGAGAAGCTGGCGTCCATGAGCTTGATAGGGAATCTATCGGTGTATCTCACGACAAAATACAATCTTGGTGGTGTTTTCTTGGTGAACATCATCAACATCTGGTTTGGTTCTTGCAACTTTCTTAGTATCCCAGGTGCCTTTGTCTCTGATGCTTACCTCGGAAGATTCTGGACTCTCCTCCTCGGTTCCATCGCTTCTTTCCTCGTAAACTTACCCTTCCCATCTCTTCATTTCAAATAGGACGTATCTAGACCTGTTCGTGCGCGATAAACCAAAAACAACAGAATGTAACATATGAATTCAATGAACAAATCGTTAGACCGTAATTAAGCTTTTTTTTAATAGAAAATTATTGCTTAGGAGGGCGTTTAACGTCCCTGCCTACACCGATCTTTAAAGGATTGTTTTAGAAAAATGTTTTGGTTTATGGTCGATTTGCCGGTTTGTACCGATACTTGTAACACTATCTATGATTTTGATTCAGACAAATCATGATCGTAAATGTGGAGGCATATAGTTATTGATCTTTTAAAAAGTTTCACTTGATAGGGGATGGGTGTAATGGCTCTAACCGCGGCTATCCCGCGTTTAAGACCTGAGGCTTGCAACGATCCAACAAACTGTTCAAACCCACCCGCGAAGTGGCAGCTCGCGGTTCTCTTCTCTAGTCTAGGATTACTAGCCATTGGAGCAGGAGGAATCAGACCATGTAACATCGCATTTGGAGCAGATCAATTCGATACAGGCACTAAAAAGGGCAAAGCGCAGCTTGAAACATTCTTTAACTGGTGGTATTTCTCATTCACCGTGGCTCTTGTCATTGCACTGACAGGGGTTGTGTATATACAGACTAACATCAGTTGGGTCATTGGTTTCGTGATCCCCACGGCTTGTCTTGGACTCTCTATCACCACCTTCGTCCTTGGCCAGCACACTTACATATGTCAAAAGCCTAAGGGCAGTGTGTTCGCAGACATGGTTAAAGTTGTTGCCGCGGCTTGTAAGAAACGTAAGGTAAAATCTGGAGAAGGTGTAACATTCTACTTAGGCCCTTCTAGTGATGGATCGTCCACCTCCTTGATCCAAAACAGACAAAGGTTTGTAGTTTTGTGCGTTAACTAGTTTTATTTGTTTTTGCGTTTACATGGTAATAAAATGATATTTTATCTTCTGAACCAATTTAAAAAACTTAAATACTCCCTAAATATATATATATATATATATATATATATATATAAATGTGAAAATTGCTTGTTGAAATGGTTTTCTCTAAATCACTCCACAACTTTTAATATTTTTAGACAAAGAGAACATGTTATAATATGTTTTTTCCTATATAAAGATTTTCTCATAAGTTATAACTGCGAGACGTAAGTGGAATGAGGAACATAAATGTTTAATAGCCTGTGTAATTTTAGGACAGTTAATGGACACATGTAATTTCTGTTAATATATTATTAATTTGATGTTTCGGGTGATAGGTTAAAGTTTGTTGACAAAGCAGCGGTGATAACTGATCCGAACGAGTTAAACGACGAAGGTAAGGCGAAGAACAACTGGAAATTATGTAGTCTCCAGCAGGTGAAGAACCTCAAGTGCGTGACCGCTGTTTTACCAGTTTGGGTCACGGGAATCGCGTGCTTCATGCTGACAGACCAACAGAACATCTACGGGATCCTACAAGCCATTCAGATGGATAAAACGTTCGGACATAACTTCAACGTCCCGGCAGGATGGATGAATCTTGTCTCAATGATCACTCTCGCCATCTGGATCTCACTATACGAATGCGTCCTCCTACCAATAGCGAGACAAATCAAAGGACGCAAACAACGGTTAACGATGAAACAAAGGATCCAGATAGGTATCGTGATGGGGATCGCATGTATGATAGTGGCGGGTTTCTTGGAGAAGGACAGAAGAGCGTCTGCTCTAAAGAATGGCTCGTTTGTGTCTCCTGTCTCGATAGTGATGCTGCTTCCTCAGTTCGTGCTTGCGGGTTTAACCGAGGCGTTTTCAGCTGTGGCTCTGATGGAGTTTTTGACGGTTAAGATGCCTGAGCATATGAGAGCCGTCGCTGGAGCTATCTTCTTTTTGAGCTCGTCTATTGCTAGTTACATATGCACGCTTCTAATTAATGTGATTGATAAGGTGACACGTGAGGAAGGGCATTCGTGGTTAGGAGATAAAGACTTGAACAAGAACAGGCTTGAGAACTATTTTTTCATTATAGGAGGCATTCAAGTCCTGAATCTGATCTATTTTGGGTTCTTTGCTTCCAGGTTTGTCACTGAGAAGGATAAGGATAATAGAGACTTTTAGTCAAGTGTTTGTCCACTATTTCGTCTTTCTTTTACTAGTTAGAGGGTTACGTTTTTGTTTTTGTGTTGTTTAATCAATCTCATGTTTCCTTTGGCATATGTTGAATGGGTTTTTGGTATTTCAATGAGTTTTATAGTTTTGAGATTCTAAAAAGTTTCTTAGCAATATAATACTAATATTTTTAATACATTTAAGTTACATAGTTAAATTCAATTATTGTTTAAAAAGTTGATCAATGATGCCATTGTCCTAAATTATTGCTGAGTTTCTAATAACTTCTTTGATTGGATACTAATTATGACAATTTCATTCATTTTTCTTATTTTTATTTATTTATTTGATTATAATAATAATTGAAATACTAATTATGAAATATTTTGTTAAATACGAACTATCGTTTCAAGTGGCCTAAAAGCATCCCCAGTAAGGAGTTTTTGGAGAGTTTCTAACAATAATAATAATGAAAAAATTAGGAAAAATTAGAAAAAGAGAGAGAGACAATTGGTGAAGAAGAGACGATAAGTGAAACTGAAGAGACTCATTTAGCTCTTGTCACTTTATCATTGGCTCTTTTTTGTTTTTACCATCTAATGTTTTAAAGACCAATTAAATAGTAACAAAATTAATGATGAAAGATCTAAGAGCAACCACATCGGTGTCTTTAGGCGAAATCTTAAGGGGAGAGAGACCACAGAAGCTCAAGGACCAAGAAGGATAAGAAGAAAAAGTTCTTAACTAAGGAACATTTGCATCGTGTCCTTGGCAATGTTTACGGGTCCTACGACACGTGGTAATCTGCGATTTGTAGACCTTTAAAAAAAAATTCCAGAAAACTAAAAAAAGAAAAGAGAATTGTGAAGGATTTTTTTTAGTCCTACCAATGTGGTTGCTCTAAGAGAGTACCTAACCATTTTTGTTTTTATCGTTTAATGTTTTAAAGACCAATTAAATAGTAACAAAATTAATAAATGAGAGACCTAAGAGAGTACCTAACCACTAATGATGCTCTAATGTTACTGGTTTATAAAATTCGGTACATTTTGGTTTTCATTGCTTTTTTGATGATATTATTCAAATTTTGCTATTGTTAAAAAGGTATTATCAATGATTTAGTAATTATATTGAACTCTAGTATTATATACTAATAATTAATTTAATATGCCTTCGTAATTAGAGCTAGACTTGTTGTTTAGAAAGTGAGTTTTATGTAAAGCCATCAGTAAGAGCTAAGACTTAGTATTGTTTTACTATATATACTTACTTTCTAATTAGGGAAAATTGTCAAAAGAGAACAAAAAAACAAGGGTGTTGTCCCCTTAGTATAAATCAATCTCATAGTTGTCCTAATGGTATAAATTTTTTCATAATCCCAAAATTAACCTTTCATTTAGTGATTTAATAAGTATATAAAACGAGATTAATAAAATCATAAATTAATTATAATGAAAAAAGTTAAAAAAAAACTTTTAGCAAGCAAAAAAAAAAAAAAAAGATGAATAAAACTGTTAAAGAAATAATCAACCCTAAATCTATTTTCATTCTTCTCGTTTCTTCCGCCTCTCTTTCTCTCTCTCATTCGCGAACAAACCCTAAGTCGCCATCTCCGGTGACTCTCCACCTCTGCTCTCTCTATCTCCGGTGCTTCTCTCCACCTCTCTGGCTCTCTCTATCTCCGGTTCCGTCGCCTTCTCCGAGCTTCTCCGCCTCTCTTTCTCCGGCTCTCTGCTTCTCGCCGGTTTCATCTCCGTCTCTCTGGCTCTCTCTATCTTCGGTGTGACTGAGCGAACCGTCTCTCCGCCTCTCTCCCTCTCCATCTCTCTCTTTCTCCGCCTCTCCGTCTCTCTCTTTCTCCGCCTGTCCGCCTGTCCGCCTCTCCGCCTCTCCGCGCCTCTGTGTCTCCGTCTCTCCGCCTCTCCGCGCTCCGCTCTCCGTCTCTCCGCCTCTCCGCATCCGCCTCTCAGCCTCTCTCCGGTATTTCTCTTATTTTTTTTTACTGTTTTGAGATATTCGATTGATTATGGTGAAGAATGGGGAGACGTATAATGGGCACTTGGTTAATTGTGATACATGGATGAACTGTACATATATTGGAACTGTCTCTTTTTATGGTTGTTAACAGATTATATGAAAGATTTCCTTTGTGAATTGGAAGACATTTGAACTTGTTTAAGTTTGTGAATTGATATGGCTTGTTGTATGTGTGAAGATTATATGAATTGATACGGGTTGTTATATGAAAGACATTTGAACTTGTTTAAGATTATATGAAAGATTTCCTTATTTTTGTATGTGTGAAGTTGTTGTCTCTGTTCTCGTAAAGAAGAACCTTTGTCTTAGCTTGTTGGTCAAATGATAAGGGTTGTTGTTGCTATGTTTCTTGTGTCTGTATAAGGTTTTGAATAATATAATTTTTTTTCTCTGTAGATATGGAGTCAGAGCTACCTAAGCGACTGTTTGCAGAGGGTCTTGAACCTCAGGTCGAGAAGATCAACAACTGCTGCCGCATGGAACTCATCAGGTATCTGAAGACAGCTATGCCTACAGAGTATGAGGATGTGAAGAAAGATCCTGTTTTCACTCATATCATGGCTATTGCGGAAAATAAGCTTAAGTTTTCGGCAAAACTGGTGGATAGCTTCTTATGTAGGCAGTTGATTACCTCGAAGAAGCATGAGAAGTGGTTTGTCTTTGCGAGGTCGCCTCTCCGGTTTTCGCTTCAGGAGTACCACGCTGTGACAGGTCTAAAGATTTCGCGTGAAGCTAGCACTGGTGTAGTGAAATGGAAAAACGATGGGGGGTTTTGGAGTGAGCTATTAAAGACGGATGGTAAGATAAGCTTGCAGTCCATCAAGAAGGTACATCTACAAGAAGTTCACACCTGGACTCGGCTTGATAGGATGAGGTTGATCTACTTGTGCGTGATAATGGGCGTGGTGATGGGGAGAGATGAGAAGGTGTTTATCCCTCATATGTATATCAAGTTGGTGATGGATCTTGACAAGCTTCGGAAGTTCCATTGGGGTCTTCACTCCTACGATTTTCTGCTGCGTTCCATCGACAAGGCTACAAAGAAGTTGGGTAAGAAGGGCAGCTACATTTTCGAGGGTTTCTCCTATGCTATCCAGATTTGGCTTATGGAAGCAATTCCGGATTTTGGAGAAATATGCGGCAGAAAACTCTCAGGCAGCTTCAGAGGTCCAAGGTGTGGCAACTGGAAAGGAGTTGCAAAAGTTTCTTATCAAGACATCACCAAACTTGAAGACTCATTTACTGACAAGGTATCTATATCTATCATATTCTTTTATTTGGTTGTATTTATTTTCTTGCAGCTTTTCATGTTATAATTGTTTTCTTTGTAGAGTGACTTCTTCTCGGTCATCTCAGTGAGTGGCAATGGTGATGTCTTTCTGCACGAAGACTATGCAAGGAAGGGTGAGATGGAAGATGAACGAGTGAACCTTGTCCTTAGTAGGATCAATAGCAAGTTCGATTGGAGCAAGACGGAGTGGCCAGTTATAGAACTTGAAGAGACTGAAATGGAGGAAGCTTTGAAAGATGATATAGATGAAGAAGCTGGTATGAGTGGCGATGATACTGATGCTGCAGAAGACGAGGAGACCTCTACGGTTGAGGTTCCAGGAAAAGGCAAGAGAAAGGTTCATGATGAAGGAGCGGAGACAAGAAAGAAGAAGTTGCTGTGTAAGCGAGCAGCTGAAAAGAAACAGAGTATTGATAGTGAAACTAAGAGTTTCATTGAGGGTCTCCTCGTTACATATGTTACTTCCTTGGGGGATAAGCTCAGCACGAAAATGGAAGATATGGAGAGGAGGTTTACGGAAAGGATGGGTAAGTTGGAGACCGAGGTGTCACAGATCAGGGATGCAGTGATGTTGAGTGAAGAAGGGAGCGATCCTAGCATGAGCCAAGCTGCAGAAGATCTACTAAAGTTCAAAGGAGATCAACCTGCATCTGCGAGCAAAGGCGATCACCCGACAGGAGCGAGCATAGGCGATCAAGCTCCACCAAAAAGCAAAGGCGGTCGTGTTCCACCAAAAAGAAAAGGCCATCAACTTGTGCAAGCGAAAAAGGTATTACCTAAGAGAAAATGTAGAACTTGATGAACTTGGAACTAGGATGCTTGAGTTAGGATGCTGGACGTAGGCTTTTGGAGCTATGCCGTGCTTGGAACTTAATTTTCATTGTGCAATATTATGTAACAGTTTTTAGTATTTTGTAATATGGAATGGTTAATTTGTGTAATATGTTTGTAATGTGTAATATGTTTGTGTAATGGAACTCCATGAATGTAATGCTTTGTTTGTGTTATATATGAATGACTTCTTATTTTATTTGGTTTATATTGTTTTGAATAGGCTGGAAAACAAATTGATGTACAAACTAATTCCTTTGATTTTGGATTGAGTACACAAGACATGTTTGAGCTGCAGCAAGATGCGTTTGTCGATGGTTTTGATCTTTCTCAAGTTCAAGTTGAAAACTCAACAAAATCAAGACCAGTTGACATGTCCATACCCCACTTACGTGATGACACAAGGGATGCAGAAACAAATCCAGATGCCGCATTGGTGTTTGTAGGCGAAGAGGATTGGGAAAATGTAACTAAGTGGTCACCTTCTTCCACGTAAGTACATAAACAAATCTTCTGTCAATGATCGTTCTCTACTAATGCCATTTTAAATTTAAACTCACATATATTAGCTTGTATTCATGTTTTCGTTTCAGACCTCTACGTTGTGGACCTATTATTTTAGATGATGTGATTGCTAAGCGTCTTATGGATCCATCTGAGTGGCTGCATAACTGTGTAAACCTTGTAGAATATTAATTTCCAGTGTGTTTTATATAAATTGCGTGTGCTAAGCTCATTGAAATATGCAGGAGATTGACGCCGCCATGTTCGTATTCCGGGAGAGAACATCTCTCAATCGATGGAAACCTTATCGAGTTGGTTTCATGACGACCGTCTTCAGCAATATGATTAAGAAAGAGTACAGTCTCCTAAGAGGGGGTAGAAAGAAATACAATCTTCATAATTTGCTAGTGCAGTACGGCAGAGGGGTCCTTCCACCACGTGGTGCGACACACGAGATATGGAATCTAGATGTGGATCGATTGTATGTCCCTGTTCACGTTAGTGGGAATCATTGGATCGCCTTGTGCATCTCTTTTGCGACACGGAGCATTGATGTGTTTGACTGCTCGAGTAAAAAACATTACTCCGAGGTAGATGCTTTCGCACATATGATTCCTCGTATTGTGAAGGCAGTTCAGCCGGCAAATCAGCAGAAGGATTTCCTTGTGGGTGCATATACTGTTGATTATGTGAATATGGGTTTTCTGAATCAGAGTGCATGTGATTGTGGTGTTTATGCTGTGAAGTTCATCGAGTGCCATGCGCTTGGATTGGAGATGTCTTTGGTGAATGATGATAACATCCAGGAAGCTCGACACAGACTGCTTTGGGATCTTTGGGAAGCAGCTAATGACCAGGAACTAGTTGACAGGATGTCAAAGTATAAACCTCCAGCGTGTCTCTCTTCGACCTACCAAGAGATTCTGTGAGAATGACTAGGAACTAGTTCTTTTAGTTTATTTTTAGGAACAAGGATGCTTCATCTAATGTATAAGTTTTCATATTTTTTCCTAATTTTAAGTATGTAGGATAAATGTTTAATCTAGTCTAAAAAAATTGTATTTTTATTCTGTTTTTTAAGGTTTGTTTAGTTATATGAATGTTAAACCCTAAACATACCCTAAATGATACCCTAAACATACCCTAAATGATACCCTAAACATACCCTAAATGATACCTTAAAGATATCCTAAACATACCCTAAAGATATCCTAAACATACCCTAAACGATACTTAAAATGATACACTAAACATCAACTAAACGATACGAAAGACTAAAGATACCCTAAACTAGACCCTAACCAAACACTAAAGATACCCCAATGTAGACAGATAGAATACAACAATCATTTAAAGATATGTTTAAGAGAAACCCTTCTCGAACACCAAAGTAGATGTTATAAGACTATACACCAAACTATGTTTATCACATACAAATATTCGATCCACTTTAGCAATAAACCCCACCCAATCGAGATCCCTAAAATTAACCACCTACCCGACATATATAAGACCAAAAACCCGATTTGTTTCATTTTTCCAGATCCCTCTTTCCTGTCAATCTCTCCATTCTCGCCACATCTCTTTCTCCCAAACATGAATACTGCAAAGCGACAGTCTCAGGGGGTGCCGTCGCGGTGCTGGTGTGGGAGAGGGATTGTCATATTCTATTCAAAAACTGATGAGAATCCTTACCGACGTTTTTATAGATGCGAGATAGGGGCACAGGTTCATAGATTCATGAATCACGATTTCGATTTGTTTTCTAATCCATGCCTTCACCGTTTTTAATTGCTTTGTTTATGGCTTCACGATTTGGATTTGTTTTGATTTTTGTACTTGATTTGTTAATGGTTTTGTTCTGACTTTGTCTTTGATGTGAAAAGATTTGTCGTGATCCAATTTTTCTGACTTGATGTTCGTTTTCAATGTAGCGGAAGATGGAAAACCATTTATTTAAGTGGGTTGATGAAGCTTTGCTTGATGAGATTCGAAGAGTGGAGGCTATGCAAGGGAAAATTGCAGAACAGATTGAAGATCTGAAACAGAGTTTGAAGAAGACAGTGGAAGAAGAAGTTAGGAAGCAAAAAAATTCTCTTGAGCTGGGTTGTTTAGGAACCATTCTATGGATTTTTGGAAGATTAAGAAGCCAAGAATGAAAATCTTTCTGCTTGTTTTGTTGTCTCTCTGTGTTTTTTAATTATTTGGTTTACTAACTCAAGATGGGTATTCTATGGTTCGGACACACACTGTTGTTTCTCTGTGTTTTGCTTTAATTTTGTTCAACGAATCAAAGATGAGACACATATATTTGGAGAAGTGCTTACCTTTAAAAACCAGAGTCAGAAACTGAAAACACCATAAGAAAAGAATAGCAACGCACAACATCATATCAAAATGAAAACAAAGTCGAAAGTCTTTAGAATCAAAATACAACTGAAACCATGATAAGACTCCACTTCGAAATAAGCTGGCCATGATAAGCAACCTGTAACAGATAAAACCTTATATGAGACACATATAAATCGAAAATAAATAGAGGATATATAAAGTGATCCTTACCATTTGGTTCTGGCTAAATTGGTACTTTACAAGTTGCTCTGTTATGTCCACTATTATGACATCTACTACAAGTGCGAGCCTTCTTGTTTTGCGATGTTTGCGATGATCGAAGTTTGTCTTCAACAGTTTCATATCTGCGTTTTCTATTTCTTCCTGCAGCTTTTCTTGTCTCTGGTGGTAGCACAATGACTTTCTTAACTTCTTCTGGTACAGACCAAGAATCCTCAGGAACATCAATAGGATTTATGCTTTCTTCATAAGCTTCTCTCCAAGCATCTGTTGTGTACATAAAATCAGTCAATGTGTGTGGCAATCTTCCAACATGAAAACCAGCTTTAATTGCGTGCCTACAAGGGATCTTCAAAAGATTGTACTTTCCACATGAGCAAGTCCGTCTATCCAAATCAACCAAGCAGTCGAACAGATCACCTCTAACAAGCAATCGACCATCACTAACAGGGTAAACTTCAAATGTGGCGCATTTCCTGGTTCTCCTAGCTATCTTTTTCTCCACATCTTTGGTCAGAGGATGATTATGCCTTGAAATCAGTTTCTTACGCTTATAAAACCAACGTGTCAACATTTCCCTGATACTGTCCAACAAAGGAATGATTGGAAACTCTCTCGGCGAACGCAAAGCAGAGTTGATAGATTCAGCAGGGTTAGTTGTCCTTAGGTCGTATCGGTATCCAGGGAATTGACATCTAGCCCATTTCTGCACATCAGCATCTCGTAAGTATTTTCCAATAGCCGGACTGATATTACACACATTAGCAAATGTCTTCTCAAAATCAGCAACTCTATAACTCTTTGACGCCTTTGAAACCAACCCAACAAGTCCTTTCCCATGATAATAAGTGACCACATTATTCAATAAATGATGAATACAGATACCATGTCTAGCAGAGGGATACACCTTCTCAAGCGCCTTAACGATGGACCCATGTCTGTCAGAAATAAAAGCCAAATGAAGATTATCAGCAATGAGAACCTTGAGCTGTGTCAAAAACCATTGCCAAGAACGATCATTCTCTGAGTCGACTACTCCAAATGCAATAGGATACAAATTAGAATTTCCATCTAGAGCAGTTGCAACGAGTAAAACTCCTTTGTATTTATTCTTCAAAAAAGTCCCATCGATCACAATAACCTGCCTCATGACGCTATTAAATCCTCGTATAGATTGCCCAAATGCAATAAACAGGTACCGAAACCTCCCTTTCCCGTCCATCTCATAAGCAAAGTGTGTACCCGGATTAGCCTCTCGCAGCATGTGCAAGTATTTTGGTATTTTCCCATAGCTTCTCTCTGGAATACCTCTAACTGCATTGATCGCATATTCACGAGCATCCCATGCCAAGGATTTGGAGATCTCACATCCATGGTCACCACGCATAATCTGTATGATATCATTACATTTTGGCCCTTCCTTGACCCCTTCATACTTATGCATAATCAGACTGCCTATAGTTTTTGCCGAGGCAGTCTTACCAGCTTTGCTTTTGCTTGAAGGTGCGCATGTATGCTGACCAACATACTTCTTGATCATGAAAAATGTAGAATCCTTCAAACACTCTGCTCGAACACTCCAATTGCATGCATCATCCGCACATCTAACATACCAAATTTTCCTATCCGTTTTGATAACCTGGTAGTCAAAGTTATGCTTCATTGCACATATCTCGAAGGTCGCCTTCAGCAAAGTCTTGTTCTCAAAATATTGTCCCTTCTTAACAACATGGAGCAGAGAATACTTTGACATATTATCTATGTTCTCTTTTTCAGAGATCACAATATCAGCATCATAGCCATCCTCATCAACTTCGACTGCTTCCGGCTTCTCTTTCTTTTTCTTCCTCTGCGTCTCAGCAAACACAGGAGCTGACTCGTCCCTTCTGTTCAACGAGTTGCTCTCCTCTTCATCAGCACTTGAATCAGCTGGCAAGTTGTTAAGATCAAAGTCTGCTTCATTCGGATTATGAGCCTTGGCTTTAGATGTTACACACAACTGAGTAGAAACATTCTTTTTAACATAGCCAACAAAATTCTTAAGCTGTCGATCGTTTGCAATTATCACAGGTGGGGAAGTTGGTGTATTAATCAACTCAGTAGGTAGATAACTGAACTCCAAATCGGCTAAGCTATCTTCTTCCATATCAAAATCCTCCACAACCATTCTTTTTAAATCCTCTAAAGTAGAATTTGATTCCAATAACTGTAGCCTAGCCCCTTTGTCATCAGCAGCAAAAACCCATCCAGTAGTTGATAAATTCCAAACACCACATGTGGTATAGATATGCATCATAGAGAAGAAGAGTTTGTGAAAAAAATCAAAAGAAAAGCTATGGAGAAACCATAGATTGATGGAGAAGATAGGTGAGAATCGTTTTTTTTTTTTTTTGACAACCAAAATCGAAAATAACACGTTTTAGGAAGTTAGAATATTTTTAGAATATTTTTAGAATATTTCCTTAACTAAATATTTCATTAATTTTCGCAAAAATCAGGTAATCTTATCCGTAGAAGGCGCCTTCTAAAACTTTAGAACATTGACAAGATTCCAGAACACGCTTTCTACTTTTAGTAGAAGGAAGAGTAAACTTTAGAAAACACGTTCCGCAAAATTTAGAATACTTAACAAAAGTAGAAGATGCTTCCGGACGAAAAGTAGAAGCTTTAGGATTAGTAGAATGCACATTCCACATTTTTAGAAATTTAGTAAATAGTAGAATGTACGTTCTAAAAATAGTAGATGAACGTATTTATTTTAGAAAATGCTTTCTACTATACCATTTTCCGTAGAATGCACTTTCTACCTTTAGTAGAACGTATTTTCAAATTTTTATTTATGAACTTTTTCAAAAAATAAAAAATACTAGCATGTGTATATAGGTGTTTTATTAATTGTTTATATTTTTAATATTTTTTTTGATTCACAAAAGTATTTATTTTATTAGTTTTCAGATATAGAAAGGGTAAAAAGGAGAAAAATTGGACAAAAACTGATTTATACTAAGGGGACAACACCCTTGTTTTTTTGTTCTCTTTTGGCAATTTTCCCTTCTAATTATGTGTACATGCGAGACAAAGGAGAGAAGGGATAATAGGTCATGCCGATTTTGGTTTTAAGAAGCAAATAGTGTTCACTATTTGTTACAAACGAAGAGAAAATTCCATATTTGTAAACAGCATTGGTTCTAAATATATCAAACAGTGTTTGTATAGCTACGTGCATAATCAATTAACTCAACTTCAGTGTTTATACGTTAATGTCATATGAAAAAAAAATCATAACAAAACTTCATAGTCATAACTGTAGATAAAGTTTTTTTCCTTCAGCGAATATAGATTGTGTAGATAAGAGAACGAGGCTCATGGATGGAATCATATCTTTCAGAAAAAAAACTAATGAAAAAACGATTCCTCTGTAGGTCTAAGCGCAATATTAACAGTAGGTTCTCAACTTAATATTTCATTGTTTATATAAGAAAATTGTTATAAACATGAAAAACAGAATAAGAAGCAATGTCAAAGATATATGCACCGTAACTTTAACAAATGAAGTAAATATTTATTATGTGGAGCCTACGTCACTATGTACGCACAGTAACTTTTCTTTTTTACTCTTTATATAAACAAACGAATTCGTTCGATTGTAAACACACCTCTCTTCCTCTTTTCTATAAGAAATTCTCTCTCGTTTATTTATCATATATCAGTGTTATCTTTCTCCTGCGGGTATAAAATTTCTTTCTATAAAATTTTCGATACACATAAAATTTATAAGTCTTTTTATAACACGTTATCAGCACGATCACTCTGCAATTCGGTAAAGTTTATATGTATCATATTTACCCTGCTATAATGGCCGGTGTACCGCCTATATTATTGTTTATTATTTTATAGTATTTGTTTTAATTCACTATTATTTATCTATATTAATGCGGACGGTATGTCCACTACAAAAAAAAGAGTGGAATACATCACTTAAATTGTATCACAAAAATAAGTGATATTATTTTAAATTACTTATTTATGAATGATACAAATATACATAGTTTAAAATCAGTTATAGTAATTGATGTTATTATTAATTAAATTAACATCAGTTTAATTAAACGATATAATTTCTATCAGTTTGTATCACTTTAACAAAAATGACACTATTATATAAATTTATATCAATTAGTTAACTGATACATTAGCTGTTTTTGGTTAACATTGTTTACTAAAATGATACAAATCTTGTATCAATAATAAATTGATGCTAGTATAAAACTTATTAAAAAATTAGTTAACTTTACGTGAAGCAGTTACTAATTTTTAGCTTTGATTACTTTCTGTGGTTTTTTAAAAATTAATTGATCGATCCATGATCTTCTATAACTGTTTCATCTTAAACAAAAAAAGTAAGTATTCTTCTGCTGTCAAGATTCTCTCATAGTCTCATTCATCCGTTCCTCTTTCTCTCAATTTTAAAACATTTTATCAGTTTACGATTTTGTTGTTCTAGACTATTTGATTTATCAGAAAAGTCAAAAGATGATGATTGTATTTCTTCTTATGCAGGATTTGAAAGCAAACTAGCCATACTAACCTGTTGAAAGTTTCTGGGTAGGTAATACGTTTCTTTTGTCTTTCTTCTGAATCCTTTTTGTATATTATATTTCATTTTCTTTTGTTTATTGTTCTAAAGATTTTTTATATTAGTTCAATGATAAATGCAGAGTCTTCTGCTAATCTTATGGAGTATAAATTTCTGGAAAATGCGGCTAAAGGATGGGAAATGCTTTGATGATTCTCGTAACATACTGAATCGATTCAGTTATACAACAACAATAAAGATTCAAGATGAATGCAAAGAAGAAAAATATTTTTATTTGTTCAACAATTCTTTTTGTTTTCTGAATTCATGTTCTGTTTTTTGTTTTTTTTCTCCTTGTTCTTCAGATTATATGTCAATGGAAAAAGTTCAAAATTTATTTATAGTAAAATATTTTCTGAGCTTATTTAATTAATAACCCCAATTGTATAAATTAATAAAATTAAATCGATGGTTTAAAATTAAATAATTATTAAAATTAAAATTTATATTAGTTTCGAAAAATTATATTAATGTATTAGTAAATAATATTAAAATCATTTATTTTAATTGATATGAAACTAACATCATTTACAAAACTGATGTAAATCTTAATATCATTTCTTTGAATTGATACATATTAATATCACTTATCACAACTGATGTAAATATTTGGCATTTTTGCATCAATTTTCAATAAAATGATGTTAATTATTTGCATCACCACTTTCAGAGTCATTTAAATAAGTGATGCAAAATTATATTGTATCATTTATAACTAATGCAAATATTAAAAATAACTGATGCTAAACCATCTTTTTTTGTAGTGGTCGCCTCGTTAATAAACCTTGATTGTTAATTACACCATAATTATTTGGCTTGGCTGTGCCGCCGCAAAATTTATTTAATACTAATATGGAAATTTATTTATCACCATAATGCGATTGATATTTATCTGTTTATTATATCGTGATGTTTGCTCACCTATATAAAAATATTGTGAAATTTACTGAAATTGATGGACTGGTTATTACGATATTTTCATACTGATTTTCGATTCAATGATTTAACCCAACGGTCACAAAGAAAAAAATTCAAATTTTTACCCTTTTCAAATGGCTATGAACAGTAATTTTACATCTATAAATACACTCATACTTCACTCATTTTCTTCATCAAAAATTATTCATCTTCTCCCAAATATTTCCAAATAATTTTCTCTCATTTTTCTCTCTCAAGAAAGATGATCCGCGCGTTTTTGATTTTAGTTGCAATTCTAATTTGTCTTTCTATTTACGGTTTATTCGTTGGAGAATTTGCTCCGGGAAAATTTACGATGAATATAGGTTTACTTTTCTATGCATTGTTTTTCTTTGTAATTGCTTGCATGATTAATATAAATGGTTCATTCTAAATATTATGAAATTCTAATAAAATTTATTATACTTGTTTTTAGAAATATGCACCGTAACTTTGACAAATGAAGTAAATATTTATTATGTGGAGTCCATGTTACTATGCACGCACAGTAACTTTTCCTTTTTACTCTCTATATAAACAAACGAATTCGTTCGATTGTAAACACACCTCTCTTCCTCTTTTTTATAAGAAACTCTCTCTCGTTTATTTATCATATATCAGTGTTATCTTTCTCCTGCTGGTATAAAATTTCTTTCTATACACATAAAATTTATAAGTCTTTCTATAACAAAAATTTATTAAAAAGTAGAAAACAGACATTATTTTTTATTATTGAAACTGATCCGGTTTCTAGCTGTTGGAGGTGTTCTGAAAAATATAATCCAAAAGTAGAATATTTTTATAAAATAAATTACAGGAAGAAAACAAAAGAGGGTCCAGTCGATCTTATTGTACACCGGGCCGAACAGAACTTACTCGGTACCACGTGCGATTGGCTTTTTAACCGGGACCACTATTTTGAGTAAAACCGGTGGACGCGCGGTAAGCATCGGGTGCACTTCTTTGATAACTTTTTAATCGAAACCGTTCACTTTTATGTAAGTGTGAGAACATCGTACCAACCTGTCTGCTGTTTGGGAATTCCTATTTGTGCTTATCGAAAGAGGTTTGATCTTCTCTGATATCTGAATCCTAAGGATAGTTAATTAGTTTTTTTTTTGTTTTTGTTGCTAATATTATCTGCATTTTTGTATGATAATCTGAAATTTTGTGATTCCACTTTAAAAGAAAACTAGATTTTGAGTCGCGCTTTGGAAGCGCGGAATATTTTACGATAAAAAATTTCACTAATAACTTAACAAATATTTTGGTAATTTTTAAAGAGTGTGTATTTAAAATATTTTTGCATTTAAATCAGTGTTTTTAAATTCAACCCGATTGTGATTATACCAGTTAATCCGGAGATCTGACAATTCAATTTTGATTTTTAAAATATTCATATTAAAAAAAATCACTAAACCTCGAGACTAACTGATTGAACTGATGGATGACCGATATGTAATCTAATTGGATTTAAATTGTAATAGTTTCATAATTTGTAATCTTATAATCCAAATTTTAAAGTTCATTATTTTGCAATTTATGAAATTATGACGTTTTTACAAAATTTTAAAGAAAAAATTATAGATATAAAATAATTAAGATTAATTATTGTATTGTCTGGAAACATTGATAGTAGTATAAAAATATATTGTTTGGAAACATTGATAGTAATATAAAAAATAAATATATTGTTTGGAAACATGGATAGTAATATAAAGAAAGTAACATTAGTGATTTAATGTAGGTTTAACTATAAAGTATAAAAGTGTATTTAATTTAAAAACTTACAAAAGAAATGTTAGATCCAACATAATGTTTCTGTTTTAATAAGATAGATAAAAATCTGACTTGTTAAATATGTCACGTGAAGAAATCCAATCCCAAAACTCCTTCCTTGCTGTACATGTTTTCTTGTTTGTTTACTCTTGAATATATATCCATTTTAGGTTTAGTTTTTAATTTGTTAAACCACATTGCCTGAGCACATTTATTTATTAAGGATTTGAATTTTGTTAGTAAACATACATTTAACAAACCTATCAAGTTCTTCTATCTGGAAGCCTATATATATATCTTTACTCAAAATATTTGTTGGTGTAATCTTTACTCAAAAATTAATGTACATAAAATGTAATTCCTAATGTTTGTTAACACAGTGTATATCTAACACATTTTGGAGTTTTTTTCATAAGAACCAGAAATTTCCATCAAACAATTTCAAGAAAATATCACTGGTTCATCAAGGCATACTAAACTTCAATATTTTATAAAGTACATCCAAAACAAGAATTCCAATGCGAGTAAACGCATATTCTAAACAGTTACTTTGAAAAGTAAATATCTTGCGAACTACAAATTAAGTATTGCACTTTAATTAAGCTTTTTCACATTTTAGAAATTAGTTGTACATTTTAAAGCATGTGAGAAATTTGATCACTGTAATACTTTATATGTTTTGATTATATTTCCAAATTCTATCGTTCAAATTATCTACCAAAATGAATATTTCTTTAATCTTCAAAATATCATTTGGTCATATGATACATGACCATTAAACCATTACCATTTCGCGCATAGACTAAATAACAGCTAAGCTTGCATAGTCTGTGCTCGTGAATCGTGATTATCTGGGTTTGGCCGGAATTTTCTGATGTTGAACCTATCTTAATAGCCAGTTTAGGCCAATATTCTACACATCGTTTTGTCAAATGTAAGTCATAGTTTTATTCTTCTAATGTACCTTAATTAGTGAGATCATTGTAAGAAAGCCTTTTATACATGAATAAATGAATAATCCACGGGAAAAAGTAGAATAAAAAAATTATGAGGTGGCTCGCGCTAAGTGACCTTGAAAGTGAAAAAACAGTGAAATCATTGCTCATGACAAGGAAAACAATAGTAAGCATTTATGAGAGAAATCATGTCATATAGGTTCATCAAATTTTGGAACTACAACGAGCAATCAGTAATATTATTTGCGATTACGAGAATCTGGAATTGATTGAGAAGCATACATTTACAAAGTTGCGATTAAGTATATGGATTTGTTTTTTAGCAATGAGACGCGTTAGTAATCAGTATATAGCACAATGACTAACCATAAAGTAACCATATACATATACACACATTCATGTCAATCTATAAATCAGATTCATATCTAAATTAAATCACTGAAATGAAATAAGCATCTACAAATGTTCCCTAAAACCTCAACCATCATCGCATGAAAAAGAAATGATTAATCTATCATCTAAAAGTCTAGCAGAGTTATACACACGAGCCCTAACTGTATTGGATGATCCTCAAGCTGATGGTTATAATTTAAATCAAATTAAAACTCCAAAAACATAAAGGATCAAACACTGTAGCGTGAATAATCATAAACATATCTTGTTCACAAACAACTAAAAGAGCAACAACAGCATATGTAGATAATGCAGATAAGACAATAGATTATACAGATAGAGAAGCAAATACAAAACAATACAATACATAAAAAGTGGGGAAATTTAAATAAATATGATCATACAATTGCACCCGAGTAATTAGCCATCACAGACTGACCTTGTTGTGGCTGCTGTTGTTGATGTTGTTGAAGCGGCAGAGGCGGCTGCGTCTGCAATAGCGTTTGCGTTTTCTGCCTGTTAACTCTCTTCCTCTTCTTATCATAGCTAACACCGCGAGCTTTGGCCTGGAAGTCTCTGACTTCACGGAGGTATAACCTGACGGCGCGTGAGCCGAAGGGGTTAGCCTCGGGAGGGCCACCGTTCTCCTCATAGGCGGCACGGAGGCGGCCGATGAGAGCGTCTAGTGAGCCCCAGGCTTGTCGGAGAGGACAAGGGCAAGGGGCGGGAGGGTTAGGGAGGCCAAAGAAGGCACAGTTTTGGTGGTGAACCTTTGTTTTACCGAACTGGTCAAGGTAGCGGAGGAACTCGAGCACGTGTGCGCCGCTGCACGAGGGCAGAGAGAGCGGAGGACGGTGGTTCCGGAGGTACTGGCAGAAGGTGTTCCAGTCACGGCGTTTCTGGTTCTCGTACCGGCTCGGGGAAGGAGGTGTTAATTGTACTGAGGTATTAGGGTTCTTGTTTGCTTGGTGAGAGATCAGTTCCATAGCTTAATCTTGTTTTGAATTTGGTAAGAAGAAGATGGAATCTGATCTAGGGTTTTTGCGTTTCTTATATGGATCGAGATTAGGGTTTTTAGATCATTAATTAAAACCAAACAGAGAGAAAGAGGGACTTAACTGGTTGTTATGGTGAGAATGGTACTATAAAAGGAATAGATTCAACTTTGGCAGATCAAATCAAACGAATACATATGAGCAGAAATGGTGAGGCAAAGAGAGAATAAACTGAAAAAAGGAGAGAGAGAAGTGAAGTTTATTGCTGCCTATAGAAGATGAGAGAAGATATATAAGTGGAAGCTATCAAAAGTAGAGTGGGATTCTTTCTCTTTTTTATTATTTTCTAGCTTTTCTACTTTAGGAGACGATGGATTCACAAAATCACACTTGTCTAGACTCTCAGAGTGTAATTTCAAGACTGGAGAGCACAAGGTCATTTAAAAGAGAGAGAAGAAGAAGAAAGGGGACTGAGTGTGTTACACAGCGTAGAAAAGAGTAATTTCATAGCTGAAGAGAGAGAAAGAGTGTGACCAATGGGTCAAGTGGGGAACTTGAAGTTGAACATTGACATGACATGAGGAGGAATAGTCTGTGTTCCTTGCCTGCAATTTGCAGCAACATTTTTCATTGTTTTATTTTTGTAATTTACTTTATGGTTACGTTGCATTTATATACTTTTGTTTTCGCATTATTCGTGTTCCCTTCCTTCACTTTATTTTTTTTACTTTGAAAATGGCTTCATTAACATATATTATCTTTTTTCCCCGGAAATCATGGGTTATTAACTCAGAATAACACTTTTTAAGACCTAGTCGTTTCTTAAGATAAAATTCCTGAGTGAGGAAAACAAGCACATCAAGTAATTAAACTCGTGTTTTGTTTGCTTCAAGTCGAGTAAAGTTTTTTCCACAAAAGTCTAGTAAAGTTACTTTTATGTGTAAGCTTCATCACAATGGTAAAAGCATGCCAGTTGTGCAGTGGTATTACCGTATTAGTAATCGTGGCAATAACTCCGACAGTAGTTCTAGCACCAAACTATTCAGAATTTCAGACCAACTTCAAAAGATTTTGTCTAAGAAACTTATATCATACAATGTTTGAACTATAATAAATTGAATAAAACGATCGCTGAAGGTAAGAAGTTGAGATCTTCGGATATTGTTTATTTGAACGCACCGTTTGTGTCTTCTACAGGACCTTATCTCGTGTGAATGTTTGTTAAACCTTCATTTTCGTCATAATTATTTCGTCGTCCTTCCTTTTCTTCATACTATAGCTGACAGATTATCGTCTAAATTCAATTTAGCCTAATAAAAACAGCCAGAATCAAGTGTATCTAACAGATGTTTCTTTGGAAAATGATATCATCATCCAACACAACAAGTTTAGCATTTATGAGATTAGGGAGGGAAGATAACAAAAAGAAGATAACAAAAAAACAGAGAACTATCAGTAGATAAATCAAGTACCTAATATCATAACAATAATGTACAGCAGCATCAAAAACATAGGCGTCTTTTAAAGGAGAGATAGAGCCACACGGAATGGCGCGTGGTAAATTACGCGCTTGGAATCCATCATTGTCAGTGGAAAGCAAGAAACTGTGGTTTGATTTGGCACCAACATCACACTTATTGATATACAATCTCCTTTGATCTCGATTCGCTGTATATGATTTTTTTTGGCGAATCATATATTTCCAGGTATATGCTTCTCGACCGTGTGTTATTGTGTTGTCAACCTGTTTAGTTACTTTTTACAAAATTTTAATGGACGAGGGCATTCAGTTATTTCCAGTTCAGCTTCGGCTTGAGAAAGAAACACTTCAAATTTAGTTAAAGTTTTAACTACCAACTAGAATAAACAAACCAACGTGGTCGATTAACGACAGGTTTAGTGGTTCTACTTCAGGTTGGAAGTGCGATTTCAAAAAAAAAAGATGTTAATTATTGCATACATGGTATGAAAACACTAGGCTCTAAATCGACTACTAGATTAAGATGGATTCCACATTCTATATACTTTTAACCCTCTAACCTCACCAATAGAATGTTATTGTACTACTACTTTTAGTCCCTAACTATCCAACTAGTTGTTGACCTTTTACATAGATTTTACCTTTTATTGACACCCAATGACCCAAACAGAAGGTTTTACCATTTTCTGTAACCAATCTTCCCCTAAATCACGAAAAACACATGTATTATATTTTGAGATCTCCATATATGATAATAGAGAGAGAACATCATACGGGGAACGGAGTTCCGGCATTTGGAAACTCAAGCCCTACCAGTACCATACTACCATGGATCTATATAGGGTTAAGCTTTTAAGACCTCTTTGTTGGTTAAACCAAGACTGCTTATTCTTTATTATTCATCTAAAACTTCAAAATTGTCGTTCCCATTTGTAGCAAAATACAATTGTTCCATATTTGGCAAAACAGTAGTAGTATAGTCTCTTCACATGTACTTATGATTCCCTTCCTCCCTTCATGTTTCTCTCCCAGGGTGCATTCATCACTTGTTTATAATTTGTTTATCTATTAATTAATTAACTTACATCTTTTTATGTTAAGAAATTATCAAAATATTTCCAGCGAAGGTACACATCCCATATTTTATGCAAACTTGACAGTTATGTCCATTAAATGAGAATTATGTATAAGTACCAATATATAGTACTAAAAACGCTATAGATAGAATTGGCTGTAATTGCAACGATTTTTTTTTTGGTCAACGTTTTTTACTTCCACTAATATAACAATGATTACACAATGTTTTGATGACAAAGAGGAGCCAAAGCACTCTTGGCAAGACCATCAGCTACAAAGTTTGCCGAACAAGGAATCAAAATAAAAGATAAGGTTGAGAAGAGAGGAATGAGGTGACTAATGTCAAACAGAAGTCCCGCTATCTCGTTCAAAACCGTCCCTGTACGCAGGGCAGAAATGAGGACACTTGAGTCCGATAAAATCTGGATAGAATACACGCCTTCAGTGGACGTCTGCTGCAATGCTTCCCGGACAGCCAGCGTCTCTGCAATCAAAGCTGAACCAACATGGCTTCGAGATGCTGCACCTCTTGTCTCCACGCCAGTTTTCCTATCCTGTAAACACCAACCAAAGCCTGCACATTTATATTCAGCATTCCAAGCCCCATCCACTGAACAAGTCGGGATATCAGTCCTAATAGAGCTCAAGAAACTCCTAGTATCTAGTTGCGCAGTTTCCGGTTTCTTCTTTGCAGTCTCCCATTCCTTGGCATCACGGATCGCCTTAGTGAGAGTCTCCTCCGTTGAGTAGTTTTTATCTTCAAAGATCCTCTTGGCCTCACTTGTTCTCACCGACTGGCCTCACTTGTTCTCCCCTGTCCCCTTGGATCCTATGGAATTGCAACGATTTTCTTAAAACCTAATTTATACAATACAAATCAGTTTAAATCATTTTAGTCGGTTAAAATTTGTCTAGTTTAGTTCAAATTGATTTAAACTACTCTAAATTAGTCTTAAAATAAAGAATATCTGATTGGATTATAACTAATCTAATTGTATCATATTTACTGTATATAAACAATTGATTATATTTTTCTCTAGTTAAATTCACAAGTTTATCTGATATTTTATATTTTATCAAAGTGATTTTTTAATTTAACACACAATATTTTTAAATTATGCAATAAAGGATATATAATAAATAAACACAAATTTTATAATGCTTAGATTCTTACTAGATGCTAGGTCTATGCAAATCGCTTAGAGCACTCTTGTCAATGGTATCAAAAGAAGATTTGAGATTTTACTGGATAGATATTTAAATTCCATCAATTACTTTTAGTTTAATTAACAACTAATAACTTTTTGAGAACTCGTTTCTAATACTATTGATGAAGTTGTTATTTTTAATTTAGTTAACAACTAATCACTTTTTGAGAACTTTTTGTTGATGCAGTTGCTCTTAGTGACCTTTCTTTTACAATGATAAATTCATTTCACCGTCGTAATTAAATAATTATAAATAGTTAAATGCACATCTATAAATAATTTAGTACACATGTAAGTATACATATATATACGTGCGTAATGTGTAATTCTAAGAGTGAATGAAGCAACGAACAACGTATGACAGGCGAGAATAGATGTTAGTATGTTACACGCAAGCGTAAATTTTCAATTTTGGACTTAGTTTTAGTGTTATTGTCTTGGTGAGATGATTAAGATCTCCATTTTTGACCCCTATGTTGTGAATTCAAGTTTTATCCATGTCCCTTTTACCTATAATAAATTAATTATGACTCCCACAAAACTTGTCTCTAAATTACTACATTTGTTTGTACATCACACGTTAGCATAAAATAGATCACGTACTTGCCAATTTAAGGTGTTAAGATTTGATAGATCATATTCACAACATGTTTTTTTCAACTTTTAATTGCATTAATATAATTGTGTGTGTTTTAATTACAAACACACTTACCGAAATCCCAAAATGGGCTTGATAAAGGGATTAACCGAAATCACTCAGAAACTCTAACCCTAACCCAAACCCATCCAGAAGCCCAACAAATGGAAGATGAAACCATAAAGGAGATTCAAGACACCACGCCGTCAAACTCCAAAGAAGAGCAACTGTATAGGGATCAAACTCTGGTAAACTCTAGTAACTGATTATAAGAATTGACAATACTTTTTTATCTGAATAAAATGTTGAGAAAATATACTTTTCCTTACAACAAAATTTATTTTGTTTATGACTTTTTCCTAACACTAAAAAGTAACTTGAAAAGAGTATATCTACGTTCTCACAACTTCAATTGAACATTGGTATGCTTTCTCTAGTCATTTGTCATGTGACTCATGTTGCAGAGTTATAAGTATGTTCTTCACATCTCTCTGTCAATTCACTGAAATAGGACCTCTGGTGATCGTGAAGTGTCATTCCCTAGCATGTCGTTCCCTCCAAATTGTGAACCAGTGAACTAGCGAGATCATTGGCTGTGTGTGAGATAGTGAACAATTTCATTCCACTCGGTACAGTAATGATCGCCGAATAGATTATGCGCCAAACTTATCCCCACATTGTTGAGGATGGCTTTCGCGCTTCCAAAAGTTTTAACAATATCGATACTATAAATCCAAATATTTATTGGAGATTTGAGCTCCACTTCTTCAGATGGTAAAACAGAAAACATCCATCACTCAAACTCATTTCAGGATTGGTCAACAAAAAGGAGAATATTTTACCAAAACAAAAAAAAACAAAAAGGAGAACTATTTATTCGCGGGAAAATTATAACGAAAAAAGGAATATGCGTTAACCGATCCGGTTTACATCCGGTACAAAAAATCTAATTGAATATTTAAACCGCGTCTTATCTATTCATCATCATCATCATCTTCTTCCTCTCCGACTCTGTTCTCACCACACACCATGCTTTCCCTCACTGCAGCCACTCTCAAACCCTCAATCCTCTCCCCTTTCACCAAACCCAAACCCAATGGACTATCTCCCCACCCGAACACCCGACCCGTTAACCCGAAACCCATCAGCGCAAGCCTGATCCCCGCTTCGAACCGCCAAGCCCCGCCAAAACAGAACCTTTACCAGCCCTTCCGCCCCCCACCGTCCCCAATCCCTCCAAAGTTCCGATCTTTAGACCCCGCCGGCAAAATCGAAGTCCTCGCCGACCGCATGGGCCTCTGGTTCGAGTACGCCCCCCTCATCTCCTCCCTCTACGCCGAAGGCTTCACCCCTCCCACCATCGAGGAGCTCACCGGCATCTCCGGCGTCGAGCAGAACTGCCTCATCGTCGGCGCCCAGGTCCGCGACTCCCTTGTCCAGTCCCGCGCCGAGCCGGACCTCATCGCCGCCTTCGAGACCGGTGGCTCGGAGCTTCTCTACGAGATCCGCCGCCTCAGCGCCGTCCAGCGCGTGGCCGCCGCCGAGTACATCGTCGAGCGACGGCTCGACACGAAAGGAGCTCGAGACCTCGCGGGGGCGATCAAGGACTATCCTCACCGCCGTGGGGACAAAGGGTGGGAGGAGTTCGATTACTATCTCCCTGGGGATTGTCTGTCTTTCATGTTGTATAGGAAGAGCAGAGAGCATAGGAGCCCGTCCGAGATCAGGACCACGCTGCTTGAGCAGGCGCTTGAGGTTGCTGTGACGGAGAGAGCCAAGAAAGCTGTTGGGAGGGAGTTGTATGGGTATAGCGACGAGGAGAGGGCTAAAGAAGAGGCGGTTAAGATCATTCGCGTGCCTGTGGTGAGGCTGAAGTTCGGGGAAGTGGCGGGAGCGAGTTCGGTTGTTGTTCTACCGGTTTGCGAAGCTGAGGAAGGAGTGGGGAAGATTGAGGAAGCGCCGATGGAGTTTGAGTCGGGAGGGGAGTTCGGTGTTGTGGAGGCTGAGAGGGAGTGGAGGAGATGGGTGGTTTTGCCGGGTTGGGATCCGGTGGTGGCGGTTAGGAGAGGAGGAGTGGCGGTTTCGTTTAGGGATGATAGGAAAGTGTTGCCGTGGAACGGGAAAGGAGAGGCGGTAATGGTTGTGATGGATAGGGAGAAGAAGAGGGTGGAGGCTGATGATGGGTACTACTATTTGGTTGTGGGTGGAGATGGGATGAAGTTGGAGAGAGGGTCGGTGTTGAAGGAGAGAGGAGTTGAGGAGTGTTTAGGGATGGTTGTTTTGGTGGTGAGGCCGCCTAGAGATGATGATGATGAGTGGCAGATAAATGATGAAGATTGGGACTAGAAGAAGAAGAATAGTAAGGGTGTTACCCAAGTAACTTACCATTAAAAACTATACTCCATGTTTTTGGCAAATATGTAATTCTTGGTTTGATTATGTCATTATGTTTTTCTTTCAACCTCTGTTTAAATAAGACTCTGCATATGATGCTCGCTATAGTTTAGACTTGAAGCTACATTTTGTTTAGCTAAGAATGGCGTATTAGAAGTAGGTGGTGATGAGAGATGGTATTGCAGTTTCTAATGGGAAAACATATATGCCTTCGTCATAGCTGATACAAGTATTTGCAGGTGAAATAGCTCTTACACGGTCAATAAGTGCAGATGGTTCTTGGTTAGTGTAATCAAATCACTGATTTTATTGCAGATAGTTCTTGGTTAGTGCAGATAGTTAGGAGAGTTTCTGTGAGAGAATGAAACGTTGAGCACAGGCATCACCAATGCTCAGGTCATTTTGATTCTCTGCAGTAACAAGGGGACGTTACTGTCTCCATCTTACCAGCAATTAAGTACTGTTCAAGTATATGTAAGCAGTTCTTCGTAGACAACACCTGTAGAGAATGCCTGCACAGGATTCCTGAATGAGACATTGTGGTTCTCTCACAGTTTGGAGATTTTTGTTCCCTTGCCTTTGTTAATTTTTATTTTTCGTACATTTAATTAAAAATAATTACAAAACATTTATATAGAACCGTTTGAAAAGAGACTTCTTTATCACAAGAGAGAGAGAGAGAGAAAAAAAAACAAGTATAACTTTAAAGCTAATTATCAAAACAAATGATCTAAAATGAGAAATAAACCCCAAAAGAAAACTGATTATATGAAGAGAAGAAACAAAATAAAAAAGGAAGAAGTGAAACAGAATCCAGAAAAAAGATGTCAAAGTTTACTATAATATTACACTGAACCAAGAAAACAAAAAGCATCACAGTCTAGTTTTGCCTCTCCCTTTGCAATGAAAATATCCTTGGGACATTGTATGATGATTGATTCATGCTCAAACTTCACTTTCCATCATAAACCTCTCTACACACACCTTCTCCAGAAACTAGTGTACTAAGCTTGCCATTTACTCATAATCCCCATTTTCTGATGACCCATTTCCTCTCATTCCTGACCAACATAAAGACCATCATAATAGTCCAAACACACAAACAAAAGATATAAATGAAAAATAAACAAGTGGTTAGCTTTCTTATTTACCTGACAAATCATACCCAGTACCGCCCCATTCAGAAGGCCTGGCATGTGTCATGTGCATGCCCTGAGGTGGTTGCATCATGAAATGAGCCCCACCACCCAATGCGCTACTAGTCATAGTATGATGCTCGCTGTTTAGATTTCTTCCGGAAGATTCCATACTTGGATGATAGACATTTAAAGATTCTGTGCCGCCAGAAGGAGATTGTAACAAGCTTCCACTTCCTGAAGCATCATCTCCTTTCACATCATTTCCTCCATCCTTCTTTTTCTCTAGCTTAAATGTACCCACAATCACCTGTAAAGGAAAACCAGAGACTAATCAATGAAAATCTCCTTTCTAAATTCAGTAAAAGTTTCTGGTAAGTATAAGAGGGACTCAACGGGCCAAGCTTTTATATAGGCATGCCAATGTTCTTGAACTGAATGATATAAAGCTTGTAGTTTAAAATATAAGATAAGAGGAAAGGTGTACCTGCACTGGACCAGCAGCTTCAAGGAGTCCCCCAACTCTTCCACCGAGGATCTGACCATCCGAACTAGATAAACAAATGCTAAGGCCACCAGTTTTCCCACCGTGTTCGCTCCGAATATAAGATCCGCTCAGTGAGAGGATCTCGTACTGACCCTGAATAAAAGTTTGTCATTCTGAAGCTAGTTAATAACATTATACGCAACTCTCACGCATGTGTCTCAGAAGTATGTAAGAATCTTTAGCTGTAATAGAAGTTTTTTATTGTAACAAAACCGATATTGCAAGGGTCCTGTAACTAGACAGTTCCTGAAAGAGATCAGTTTCATAGTGTCTAAAAATACAGGGAACACAGAAACTAATTCATAACCAGATCAGAGAATAAGATAGCCCTTCCCAAAAGTCCAAACCTTTTAAGCCAGTTCAAGAATTAGTTTAGAGGGAATAGATAGGAGCAAGAAAATCACCTGATAAGATACACTGGTTCCGGTAGCTATGTGAGACAAGGATGCATGAGAGATGGCGCCAGATGCAGAAAGAATGCATATCTCATGCTTGCTTTGCTCAGCGAAAAGGATAATTTTCTGAGCCACATCCTATCAAATCAATCCACACAAAACACACATAAGAAAAAAAAAAACAGCTAAATCAAAATCCAATTTGCAATACCGTAACCTTACAAAACGAGCTCTATAGCAAAAACTGAAGTTATAGATTGCGTTTAAGCCTCCAATAGAAATTCACAGTTTTCACCAATTCATAATATCAAAACAAGGCCTTTATCATAGAACAATACTCACCTCACCAGGAGTTATATTAACAATGTGTGGAGTAAAACTTTGCCCAGTTTTCCCTGCAACAAGAATAAAAAAAAACTTATATGAAGAGAACAAAAAAAACAAAAACGGTAAAATTGGTAAGCAAGTGATCCTAGAAACTGATTTTGAATAATAAAACACGAACACTGCAGCCATGTTAATAACAAATAATTTCAACAAACAACAGATCAATGTTATTGCAAGACTAAAACGATGTACACTGCCAGAAACTCAAAAGGAAACAAAAGGCCAGCAAACTAACGCAGTATAAGAAAGAATCTACTCATGGGTCATCAACCATAGGTAGTACCTATTAGGTACACATTTGGAAGCACAGAGAGTGTGTTTATGGAAATGTATCTACTTTGCAGATCATACCTATGAAGGAGAAATCGATACTAAGTTATCAGCAATTATACGATTCAATTCAAGATCCATAAAGTTCATTACTTTATCATAAAGGGTTTTTCAATTTCTCAAAAAGGAAGAGACTTTACGCACCGACGTAGCCCGAAAGGGCCTTTCTCGACCCTGATTTCGACGGAGGCGAAACGCCGCCGGCGGCGGCGGCGGCCTGCTCTCTCCTCTCCCTGGCGGACGAATTGCTAGCGGAAGACGCCAGTTTCTTAGCAGCTAGGGCTTGAGCAGGCGTGTCGTACTTCCTGGGACGGCCTCTCTTCCTCTTGACGGGATCGATCGGAGCCGTGACGGCGGAAGAGGGAACAGAGTGAGGGTAAACAGAGAGAGAGGAGGAAGATCCATCGTTCGTCGACGGTGGCGGTGGTGGTGGTGATGTCAGATTACCGTTGTTGGTGGAAGTGGTCGGCGGCGGTGCGGCGGGATTGTGGTGGTGGTAAGGGTTGTAGTAAGGAGAAGTGAGATGGTGATGCTGCTGCTGCTGGTGTTGGTGTTGGTGGTGGTGGTGGTGCCTTTCGTTAGGTTCCATTGCTTTTTTAGATAAGAGAGAGAGGAAGAAAAAAAATAAAAATTGTATATTTTTTTTTCTTTTTCCTTCACTAATAATTTTCTTTTTTTCTTTTAGGGTTTTTATGCTTTACAGATTTTTTGTAAAAGAAAAGGTTGTCGTGTTGTCGTCTTCTGGGATTTTGATGTGTTCTCAGCCGTTGGATTGTACTTTTGACTTGGGTATGTTGACTTTTTTTTGTGTGTTTTCTTCTTTTTGGTTAAGTTTATTAATTAAGCTGATCTTATCATTATATCTTCTTTAATTCTAACTTTGCCATTCCAGTAGGCCTACCACCACCACCTAGGGATAGGGTGGCTGGACCATTTCCGGTTTGGTTCATTTTGATTCAACTCAATTCAGTCAGATTTGGAGGTGCAAAAAAAAACGTGTGTGAACTGTGAAGGGGGTTTAAGTTGTAACATATATACACTAACATTGGTGATCGAGTGGTCATAACCAGTGGCTCTAATGGTTTAATGTATGTGTATTATTATTACACTTTTGACGTCTCGATTAGATTTTCTCTTAAAAGATCTTTTTGGTTTTCACAAGTATTGTTAGTTTGTTAGAATATATTCCTTTCGTTTTCAAATAAAGATTTTTATAGTATTCAGACATATTAAAATAATAATAATGAATGTATATAATTAAATTTATTGTTTATTTTTACTATACCATTTCAATAACTATCAATCAATTTAAATATTTTAATTTTTTTGAAAAAGTATACAAAATATCTTAAAAAGTAGAAAATCAATCTTTGTAAAATAATTTTTTTTTTAAAGAAAATCTTATTTTCAGAAACTGAAAGAGTTGTTGTGAAAGCACCTAACCAACTGTAAATCACATTTAGTATAGGATTTAGTTATCAAATTCAACTGTGTAGACCTAACAAAAAGCAAAACGTTATGGTTTAGGATTTTAGCAGATACCAGACGAAGATTTATCATTTAATTATCTTGTTAATGTCTTTACCGAGATAATATATATAGTATGATCTACTAAGCAATGCACACCTATCAATACAGTAAGAGTTCTTGATTCTAAAATGGCTTTTAGTTTTGTAAACCACTAGTTTTAGTCTTTTAGAGAGCGAACACGCAATGGATAGAAGACTTGTCAACAATTTGTCAAAGGTCACTAAACAAGTACCATGTGTTCAAAAGATAGATACAATGACAAAAAGAGGTTCGTTCTCACTATAATTAAACCCATAGTTACAAACTTACAAATGTAACAACGAGACAGGAATGACTATCCGTGCTCCTTATGCATCAGCATATCTACGACTACGAGCTATGCATGTGATTAGAGGTGATGAGAGTACCTTTTTAAGTATATACGCATGAATGCATGAGACAATAGGTAGATCATTATGTGATCATAGTTTCAACGATTTATTTAGGATTTGGAATAAAGATTTTTTTTTTGTTTGCTTTTTTTTTATTGCGTTTATGCTATTTTGAACAAACTCCACTGGTTTTGATGTTTTCTCGTTTGGCATAAACGACATTTAGTTTGTTTGATCTGTCCTTTATTATGTAGTTCATGCATTTAAACAAGTCTTTTTCAACTGTTTGCAACTTTGCATAGTCATTTACTATCATTCATCAACAACTTCTAATTATCGCTACCAAACATATATCCAAGTCCTAGTGGATGGAGGTCATCGTTATTATACTTAATGTTAATTCAATCAATACGATTGCTTGGCCAACTCGCAGTTTCATTTTAATTTGGATCTTTACATTTGGAGCAATGTAAGAGCAATGTAAAATGTAAGACAGCATAACCAAGAGAAGCCATTTCTTGTAAGAAAATATTGGGGAAAAGCGCCTATTCCGACCCGAACAATTTCGATCGTGCTAAATACGACCCGAATAAATGGTCAGTGCCAAATACGACCTGAATTTAATTAAAATTCTAAAAACCTACCCGAACTTCTTAAAACGTGCCTAAATCTACATTGATTCTAACAGAAGCTAGTCAACCGTTAACAAGATAAAACGACGTCGTTTTGATATACGGTGAAAAGTGCTAATTTCGACCTAAACATTTTTGGTGGTGCCAAATACAACACGAACACATGGTCGGTGTCAAATACGACCTCAACTTAATATAATTAAAAAAATTACCTGAACTTTTTTAAAATGTGCATAAATCTACATTGATTCTAACAGAAATTAGTCAATTGTTAATAAAATAAAACAACGTCGTTTTGATATATATATATATATGTTCATTACATGACTCAAATCCGTGTCGTGGTACCCTTTTAAAAAGGTACATTAACAATTAGACTAAAGTAACTTTTTGAAATATTATTAGACATTTGAAATTATATAAACTAATAGTTTTCTTCATCTTATCCAATTTAAAACTTTGGTGATTGTTTTTATATATTTTAGTTATTGTGTAACATGTCTAATATTTTGAACAAGATATCTTAGTGAAAGAAAAGTAAAAAGCCTCTTAATATTTTTGAACAAAATTTCAAAATATATAATATTAACTTTGAAAAAAGCCACTTAAGTTTAAAAATAAAAATAATCTATATAAGAAATTTTTATAAGTAACTTCAAAATTTTAAGTATATCTAAGATTGTGTAATTACAAATATTGTATTATTTATATTTAGTAAGATATAAGTTTGTTAAAGATATGATAAGTAAAAACATGTTATGTATTTATATAAATCAGAAAAAATTATCACCAAAGTTTTAAAATTGAATACGATGAAGAAAAAAATAGTAGTTTATATAATTTCAAATTTGTAATAATATTTCAAAAAGTTACTTTTGTCTAGTTGTTAATGTACCTCTTTAAAAAGATACCACATCATTTTTAAGTCCTCGAATGAACATATATTAAAAATATATATATCAAAACAACGTCGTTTTATTTTGTTAACAGTTGACTAACTTATGTTAGATTCAATGTAGATTTATGCACGTTTTAAAAAATTCAGGTAATTTTTTTAATTATAATTGAATTCAGATCGTATTTGGCACCGACTATGTATTCGGGTCGTATTTAGCACCACTAAAATTGTTTAGGTCGAAATTAGCATTTTTCACCGTATACCAAAACGACGTCGTTTTATGTTGTTAACGGTTGACTAACTTCTGTTAGAGTCAATGTTGATTTAGGCACGTTTTAAGAAGTTCGGGTAGTTTTTTTGAATTTTAATTAAGTTCAGGTCGTATTTGGCACTGACCATTTGTTCGGGTCGTATTTGGCACGATCGAAATTGTTCGGGTCGAAATAGGCACTTTTCCCGAAAATATTGTCACTTGTGTCAACTGAAGTCATTCTTCAAGGTACTAGTCTATGGGGGTGATTGGCAAATGCTTTAGAAGTGCTGTAGGATCTTTTTACAGCCCAAATTATTTCTACAGCCCATATCTTTACCAATCATGCTTTGTAAAGATTTTTTAAAACTACAGATTTTTCTTTCCTTTCTATTTATTTTTAGCTGTGAAAAGCAATAAATCCAAAGCACTTATTTTTTGTTTTAGAAAATTTATATTGAAATCATTAAATCTTTTTAAACCTACAGCTAAAATCTTACAGCAAAATTATTTACCGCCACAGCAGAAAATCTACAGATGTATTTTCTACTGCAAAAAAATATAAAGTTACAACTTCTTCCAATCATTCCCTATAGGATGGCGAATTTGACCATTTTGGCAACATTTTTTATTTAAAATCCATATTTTAAGACCATTTCCAATGACACTCTATAATCTCCTCTATATTTTACATTGAAATGAAGTAACTCTATTATAGATTTGGATTTGCTCCAATGGTTCACTCTATAATAGAGTTATTCTATAAATAGAGTGAATTATAGAGTTACTGTATGTTGCTCTTCCACTCCAAATATAGAATGAAAATCAACATAATTCTATAATTCACTCTATTTATAGAGTTAACTCTATTACAGAGTAAATCATTGGAGCAAATCTAACTCTATAATAGAGTTATTCTATTTTAATATAAAATATAGAGGAGATTATAGAGTACCACTGGAGATGTCTTAAATCTGCGTAGTCTCTTCAAATCCAAAGCTACACATCCGCCCCATCGATAATGTTTTTGTGTTGTAAAACATATTCCCACTATTTAGAACTGGGAAGAAGACAGTTAAAAAAAAAGTCAATTTCCACCGGCCCATACTCATTTGGCCATTTTCTACTTTCATTTTTTTGTTGACAGATTCTACTTTTATTTGTTTTTTTTTGGTAAAAGCTACTTTCATTTGTTCATACGTTACACTAATGGGTGTTCGGGCACTGTTCAAATTCGGGTTAAGTAGTTCGGATTCGGTATAGAGATATACAACTTGTTCAGATATTTTGTATTTCGAATCGGGTTTGGGTATTTTTAGTTCGAGTTTACTTATTTTAGATCGAGTTCGGATATTTAGATTTTAAGTTTCTTTTATTTAAAAATATAATTTTCATTTAACTGATTTTTTATTTTTAATAGATTGAGTGATTAATAGATTTGGAGATAATATTTAAAAAATAAATAAACATTAATTTGGTCATTAAAAAAATTGATTGTAACTTTTGTAAATACATAAAACAAAAAGCTTGAAATGTATTTTAAGTGAGTATCAAATCATTTTATATGTAATTATATATATATATATATATATATATATATATATATATATATATATATATTATATGATTTAAAAATAGGTGTAACATCAATATAAATAATTTAAATAAATAAAATATGTAAATCTTATTATATAAAGCGTGGTTCTTCAAAGTTACTAATTAACATGATTGCGATACGTGTCATTAAAAATTTTAAGATTGCGACATGTATTAATCTATATTATAATTAAAAATATATATTAAGATAATAAAAGTAAGTATATCTACCATTTTAAAATCCTAAATAAAACATAGTTGCAAATAATTATTTGATAGTAATTTTCTTTTTAATATTTTTAAAGAGGTTAAAATTTATAATGATATAAAATAAATATACTAAGATAACAAAAAAACAAAATTTGAAATAAATTAATTTTAAAATTGATTTAATAGTAAAAAAGAAATTTTTAAAAATACTTAATAATATTCTAAAATTACTTTATAGGAAACTTGGTTCTTCAAAGTTGTTAACTAACATGATTGTGACACATGACAATTATATATTTAAAGTTGTGATATGTGTTAAACTACTTCGTAATTTAAAATAAATATATAAGATAATAAAAACAATTTTTGGTGAAATTAATTATATAGTAAATTTCCATTTTAAAAATCTTAAACAAAATATTAGTTAATAGTAATTTTCTTTTTTAATAATGCGACATGTTTTAGAATATATCATGATTAAAACAATATATACTAAGAAAATAAAAACAAAAACGAATTTCGAAATTATTAAATAGTAAAAAAGAAAATTTAAAAACTTAATAATATTCTTTTAGAAATATTATTTGATAGTAATTTTTCTTTTAATATTTTGAAGTTGTGTTAGAATATCTCATGATTAAAAAATATATATACTAATAAAATTAAAAGAAATTGAAGAAATAATTTTCGTAAATTTAATAGTAAACTAGATACTGACCTGCCCTTTCAAAGGGCGGGTATATTTTTGTTTTAATTTTTTTAAAAGAAATTTAATGTTATATTTGTATTTTTTGTAATTATATTTGTGTTTTTTTTGTAGTCATATCTGTATATTATTTGTGTATATTTTTTTAGAAAAAATATTAGTAAAAGTTTTGATAGTTGTATTGAATTTGTGATGTTATATAATTATAAATTTGTACCCAGTGTTTTGAAACCCAATCTGTACCAGCAGTTGAACCGATAAGTCCGGTGATTCGTTATATAATCTGATTTGAATTTTAGAAAAAATCATTATTTACTAATCCAGTAAAACTCACGAAAACCCGCTAAAACCCGTAACCCGGCTATCAGTTGAACTAATACGTAAGTTTTAGTTATTAACCTTTTTTCATTTTTAGTTATACTATTATAATATGTTTGTATTCTAATTAGGAAGTTAGATTCTGACTCGCCTTTTTAAGGGATTGATATATTTTTTGTTTTACATATCTTATTTAGAAATTTAATTTGTATATTTATGGTTTTCTTTGTAATCATATTTGGGTAAAAATTTTTTTTAAAAAAATGTTAATAAGATATTTGATAATTGTATTAAATTCGTGATGTTGCATGATTAAACATTTGTACCATAGCCATTTTATACATTACTTTGTAATTTATTTTAAAAAGTTATTAATTTTTTTTAAAATAACAAAATTAAAACAATTTTTTTTAATAAACAAATAGTAATTAAATAGATAAAATTATATGTTTTCATTAAGTTTTCGTGATATATAATGAAAATAACGTTATTATGATACATAATAATTTGTCATGTAATTAAAAATATGTTTTTAAAATTTTGAACAAATGTAAATGGAAAGACACACTTTAGTTATGTCATCTTATTCCATTTTTTTTATATTACACGTAATTTCAGCTTGTTTCAAATTTAAGTTCGTTCTTATTATTGTATATGGTTTCAAATCACGAAACTTTTTTCAAACCATATACCTAGTTGGTTGTTATAGTATATGGTTTTTTGGTTATGACTCAAGCACGTAGAAATATAACATATATAATTAATAATTTGAGATGATGGAGGAATATATAATGATCGGAGTGAAAGTAGGAACAGTTTTTTTTTAAACATAACTGTCGTCTTATATAAGAATTATTAAAGAAGTGGATTCCTATAATTGTGGGAAAAACAGAGTAAACAAATGAAAAGTAATAGCAATTATGTAAAAGGTTTTATATTGATTGGTAAAATATTCTAAATCGTTAGATATATAGGTAGTTTAGTTGGTCAATTTTTCATTTCTCATTTTACCTTTAATGAGCTTTTAAATATTAGGCAAATCCATAATGGCATGAAAAGTAATATTCCAGGAAAAGGTAGGGGTAAATCCAAAAAAGGATCTTGATTTAATAGTATTGATTTTAATTTTAAAAAAATATTTAGTTGTAAAATTTAATTTTTAAAATTATTTAGTAGTAATATTTAGAAAATTTCCTTTTTACAAATCTTAAAGAAGAGAAGTTTGTAAAATAACTTAATAGTAATTAAAAACCTTATTATAAGTATTATTAATAGTAATTTTCCATTTTTAAAATCTTATTATAAAAAGTTTAGTTCTTCAAAATTACTATTTAACATAATTGTGACATATGTCAAACTTTTTGTTAAGATGGTTACATGTGTCAAAAATATGATACAATTTTTCTAAAGGATTTAAAAGAGATTAGGAAAAAAGAAAATTCTCATTACAAAAATAGTTTTTTTAAATTTCAATTTATGAATTAGTATTTTTAGAAAAGGAAAATTTTAAAAATTACCATTTTATATTATATATTGTTAAAAATATTTGATAGTAATTTTAATTTTCAGATTCCGACATGTGTCAATAAATTTTTAAGATTGTGACATGTATCAAAATATGATACAATTCTTTTTTTAAGAATTTAAAAGAGATTAAGAAAAAGGAAAATTCTCATTACAAAAATAGTGTTTTAAAGTTATATTTTACGATTTCGTATTTAAAAAAAAGGAAAGTTACAAAATTACCATTTTTAGTATTTTACATTGTATATTTTAAATATATTTGATAGTAGTTTTCATCATAAAAATTGTGACACGTGTTAAAAATGATACAATTCTCTCTTCTTCATGATTTAAAAGAGGTAGAAAAACAATTCATTAAAAATAGTATTTTATGGTTCTTTTTAAATTTTATAAAAATTACTGTTATATTGTTTTTTACAATTACATATTGTTTAAAAATTGATCATAATTTCTTCAAAATTGATCAAAATAATTGTAAAAAGCTATTTGAAAATAATTATTTTTAAAAGCTTTTTTATAACTTTTTTTTTAAGATATTAAAGAAAGAGAATTATAAAATATAAATGTTAACTTTCAAGAAACAAATATTAAACAAAACCGAATTATAAAATCCAACAAGTACAATAAGTGATTTAATAAAAACTAACTATTAAATAAATAATATTACTTTTTTAAAGTCTAAACTAAAGAAAATTGTAAAAGTACTCTTATTAATTTCTTATAATTAACTAACTTTCCTTTTTAATATAAAATTGTATGTTAAACAATTATGACAAAAAAGCTACAAATATTTTACATCTATATTTAGGTTTAACTTCCACATATTATTTTTACAAAACACAATAGTATTTATGTGAAATATATTACATAAGTATTTTCTTTAAATTTCTTTACACTACTCAATTTGTTTTATCATCTTTGCTACATCTTATGAAACTAACATAATTTTTTTTTAATTGTGAGGTTGTTGTTGTACATGAGTATGTGTGTACATGATGAATATGTGTTTGTACATATAAGACAAATATATAATTAACTAAACATAATTATTTTTATAAAACCAATTTATGAGTATAAAAATCTTAAAGAAAAACTAATTATAGAATAATTAATTTTCCCTTTCTAAAATTCTAAAAAAATAAAAAAAAATTTAATTTCTTTTAACTAACTAACTCTAAATTTTAATAATTTGTGTTAAAAATTTTATAAACCAAAAATTACTTCAAATATTTCACTCAATATCACTGTAACATGTGTCGATTAAAAAAATATATTGTGAATGTATCAATAAAAATCTGTCATTACTTTAAAAATGTAAAAATATTAGTGATACTTAAAAACAAATTTTGAAATGGCAATATAGTTAATATTAACTTGAAATAATTATTTCATAGTAATTTTATTTTTCTAGATCCTAGACAAAATATAACTGTAAATTATTATGTAATATTAAATTATTTTTCTAAAACACTAAAACACTGTAAAAGAATATTTTATAGTTGTTTTCCTTTTTTCTTAAAACAAAATCCTAAACAAAAGAGATTTGTATCTTATTTTTAAGTCATAACCAAAAGAAAACTGTAAAAACTTATTTGATAAACATTTTAATAGAGAATTTGATGATGAACATGATACTAAAAATTATTAATTTTCAAAAAGAAGTGTAAAATTAGTATTGATATAAATTGTAAAAAGAGTAATTTTAGAATTATTTACTAGTAACTATAAATAATTATTTTATAGCAATTTATTTATTTCTAAAATTCTAAAGAGAAGATAATTTTATAAGGTTATATAACAGTAATTATTTATTTCTAAAATCCTAATAAAAATGTAAAAGAGTATTTAAGATTATTTTTATTTTTTTATTGTAACTATTTTTTTTTTATAAAATAGAACATTTCCCTTTTTGAAAAAAATTCTAGCAAAATAAAAATTTAAAAAATTATTTAATAAAACATTATATTAGTATATAAGAAAATGTATAATGTTATCATTTACTTGATTGGGGTTATTTGACTTTCAATTTTTTTTATTTTTCATTCAATTTCTTATTTTGGGTTTGGTTTCAATTCAAAAATTTAGGTATAATATTTTTTCTAATCCAAGTAGAAAGTTGATAACAATTCATCTATGTAACATTATTACAAAATACAAATTTTAACTTGAACTTATTTATGAAAATCATTTTTTAGTTATAAAATAAATTTCACAACATATGCAAATCAATTATAAAACTATAATAAATGATTATTATTTTATGTTTTCTATTAAATTAAAACATCAAACAAAATCGTTGCAACGGGCTCATATCTAGTTAAAATATAAAGTTAAGTATACATATGTTCAAATAAAATAATAATGGTGATAATTTATACGTACGTTTCCGGAAACTACTTGTTAAAGACCGATGTGATGATTAATTCTGATTCAGTTCAGATGTTGACGTATGATTGATGGCAATGTTTTTTTTGGTAACTAATCATATTAAGATTTTATTAGTACTATTTTTTGACAGAAGATTTATTTTTTGAAACTGATTTTTCGCAGAAGTCCCCTAGACTATATTTGAGAAGTGATTTTGCCACATGCCCTCTCTACAATCACTCTCACAAAAATAATATGACATGGCTATTAAAATTGATGACATGGCTTATAGTTTAATATGACATGGACAATTACATTTAATGTTAATTTTTATTTTTGGTAAACTTTTTAAAATATGGTAATAACTTATATATTACTTTTAATATCGATTTATATTTTTAGAATTTGTTTTTAGAATATGGTAATAACTCCTAAATCATCATTAAAATAAATATATTCAAATATGGGATTACAAATTTCGAAATATATTTTATTACTAAAATTTTCGAAAATGTATACAATTAGACTATATTTGAGAAGACTATATCTGAGAAGTGATTTTGCCACATGTTCTCTCTACAATCATTCTCACAAAAATAATATGACATGGCTATTAAAATTGATGACATGGCTTATAGTTTAATATAACATGGACAATTACATTTAATGTTAATTTTTATTTCTGGTAAATTTTTTAAAATACGGTAATAACTTATATATTATTTTTAATGTCGATTATACTTTTAGAAATTGTATAAGAAAAAAAAATAAAAATTAATAAAATTTTATTTTAAATATAATTTATATTTATCTGTCAAAAAAAAATATTTTAAATTTTTTTACTGCACATGGTGCAGGAAAACACCTGGTTAAAAGTAAATTAGTAGTGGATTCAGGGCTGAGTGGATTAAAGAAAAAAACTACAACACCAAAGCAAAGAAAAGCAAACACTAAGAGCAAAGACCTAAGATCAACAACAGCGAAGGACCTAAACACAGAAGGAGGACAAAAAGGACAAGGTGTCAAGGTGAGACCAGATGACAATGATTTTTGTTTTGCGAAAGTGACTCCTAAAACGTCAGAAATTGTGGAGAAGGTTATGAGCAAGGTGAAAGTGATAAGGATTTGATGAATATCATCTATTTAGAGCATTTTTAATTCTAATACATTTTACACCTTTCTTTTTATCAACGACATTTTTACACTTCAAAATGAATTTTACAGTAAAACAACTTAACTCATTTTTACTATTATTCTATTTATTGAACAATGATTTTATTTTTACTCAATTATTCTAATTTTATCTAAAATGTGATAGAGTTTAGAATGGAAAATCAACACTGTTATGGAATTATTGCATTTCAAAAAAAAATTAAGTAATATTTTTGAGAAGCTTTTGATAAAGTCACAAACGAACACCCAAACTTTTGGGATGTGATAAGTCGATAAACCACATCCCACTCTATATTTCAGACATTGGTATGATCTCTTTTCTCATCTCGTTACGCTCCTGCGTTCGAATCTAGTGGATCGCCCTACATTCATCTTCGTTACTATCTCTCAATCACTGGCGGAGGCCTCTACTGAAGAGGGTGATCAAATGACCCAGATGAATTTTTTTGATTAACAAAATTTACATGTACTTTTATAAACTAAGAAAATGCTACAATCTTGGGTGTATTGACCCATATAATTCATATTAATTATCAACTTGCCCCACCCAAAAGATTGGCCTGCTCTCAGTCCTTTGCGTGTCCAGAGTTCTATAATTTCAGCCTTGAAGTATATTGTTACAAAAGATCATATGTAGATAAGATAATTGGTCATTAAGAAAGGTTGTGGTTGATAACCGAACCAAATTCAAAGTACTTTTTTTTGAAACCAAAAAGGTTAAACCCGGGTCAATGATGACACAAGCCTAACCCCCGGGTGGAGGTACAGCCCACGGATAGACCCTCTCCTGGGCATTCAAATGAGTCGAAAGTAATGGACCCATATCCGTATGGCCAATGGGAATCGAACCCGAGACCGTATTGAGGCTGAAGCTCTCTCAAGTACCACTAGGCTAACCCCACTGTTAGTGGGAAGATGATGAAGAGAATGATTGTAAATGTAAAGCCAAAAGATTTTGCTTCAATTATTAAGGGTTACCCTGGTGAGGACCCAAGATGTTGGCTCATTTCAGGGATCTCTTAGACAAGATGTTCATCCTTGATCCAGAGAAGAGACTGACTGTATCACAGGCATTAGCTCACCCATTCATCACTGGCAAGTGAAACCATGTTGCCGTTTTCTCTCTCTTTGTTATATCAAGAAATGCTGTTGTCCTAGATATTTTTGTACATTGCACATCTTAATTTTAATTTGAGGTTCTAATCTTTGAACTGTCTCCATCTCCCTTCTGCTGCGTGAGAGCGTTGGTTACAATATCGGCATGGGTGACGGTGTTTGGGTGACCACTGCGATTCTCAATCGGAATTTACTGGTTTTATTGTAAGACAACCTGCTAATGGCGCTTTCTTTCTTTATACTGCTGTGTAATCTCATTGTCGACTTTACTCACAATAGACGTCTATGTTTGGAAAAATTCAAAGTACTTCACATTTCACAAACAAGGATCTCTAGAAATTATTGCTCAAGCGAAAGAGTAGACTCATTTATCGTGCTAAGAAATAACATACTAGGATTACGACACAACTTGTAGCGAGCAGATCTGCTTGGTACACTACACCACGTAAGAGTTCATACTTTTAGGGAACAAACATAGAGAAAATTAAAAAAAAAACACTAAAACGTAAATACGAGTTCTTTGCTTTTTCGACAAGCAACTAAACCAAAACACACAAACTTCAGACACTTACTACTACTACTACTTCTTCTTCTTCACTGGACTTACTTGTGCCACACTCTTTCAGTTCCCATCGTCTGATGACTTCAAGTAGAGTGTTTCTCCACCATCCCCTGAGCTCCCTCCTCTGCCTTCACCACTCCCCATCTCCGGCTTCCCACGGCCAAATTCATGAAACCCACCAGCCTCTCCCTGAAGGATATGGAGACCACTGCTTCCTCCTCCGCTGCTAGAGCTCATCCCCAGCTGGCTATGGTGCAACTGCTGATGCTGAAGCGTTGCATAAGGCTGTTGCTGCTGCTGACCATACATCATCGAAGAACGAGCTGCCATAAGAGACTGCTGAGTCATCTGCTGCTGTTGAGTCGCCTGTTGCTGCTGCAAATAGTGTGACGCTCCTTCTCCTTGAATCAACCCACCACCACCAGATCCATACTACCAAAAATACCAATGACTTTTTGTCAGTATCATACAACAAATTTGAGTACTCTTCTGATTTAACTGTTTACCTGGCCATGCACGCTTGGAGGTTGAGGCTGAGAATCTGCTATTGCAGCCAAGTACATCAGGTTGCGTTGAAGCCTTGCCTGATTCCTGTCAAGATAAGATTTTACCCTTACGTTCATATCCTAAAGACAAGTGGAAATCAAGGAGATAATGTTTGCTCTTACTCGGCACACTCGCTGAGCTTTCCAGAGTTTTGAGATTCAACTATCTTCAGAATCAAAGACTTGTTCTCGTCCAAGTACTACAGATTAAGAACATCATAACCTTTTATTAATCAGCAACGGTACGAACAGAATCTATTATCAAAGATTTGATATTTTCTTTGTACGAATAAAGACATAGAAAACTCAAAGAGACCCCAGTATTCCAGACTTATCAAAAGACAAAAAAAAATCGTTGAAACATAGCAAAAGTTGTATGAAAGATTTTCTTTCGAAAAGATTTGAGAAAGGACCACATAAAAAGTGAGGTTTAGGACCACTAAAAGTTATATATCTGGTCATGTAAGGAAAAGAAGGAACACTTGGACAGCTTATACATATTAGATCTAAATCTAATGATAACAATCTAAACAGGACCACCACATTTCACATAAAAAGGCTTTGTGGTTTTTGCCATCAATGAAACTTCCAGAACCCGAAAACCAAGACAAACTTGAAATGTGAACAATCTTCAGTTCCCAAGATTTGTCTGTTTCGAACACATTATTATTTCATTACATGTTTCAAGAACTTAAAACAGCTGGACCCTAAACTTGTTTTTTTCATAGAGAGAATCTCTTCAACCGTTGGAGTTTGAACATGTATAGGCCTCACTTTTTTCAAGCCCTTCGGGTTTAGACAAATGATTTCTGTCTAAGCCGCCTATTAAAAAGATAGCGATGTAAAGTGATTTACGAAACCCTTTGTGGACAAGAAAAAAACTTGAATCATTCAATAGGTGACCTGGTAAAAGAAGATGCACAATACAGAAGATCAAAACACCTAACAACCAAACACTACTACCGATATACTAAAACTAATTTATCATGGAATAAACATGAAAACAAGAACAAGAAACCCTATAACCAAAATCTCACAAGTATTTTTCTTTTTAATCTCAGAAGTTTTAGTTTAGTTACACCCATTAGAAAATCCATCATTTAAATATGTTGTGAGAGAGCAAAAGAAAAGGGTGTATCTGGTTCTTTCAAGCGAAATTTCATCACTTCTGTTATTTTAAAAATTCAAAGAAACATAAATAATAAAGAAAGAGATGGTATAATATAAGTTGCAGAAGTAGTAGAAGGAGAAGAAGAAGAAGAAAACCTGCTGGATATGATCAGAGGTGACATTGCTGGGGTAGTAACCAGCCATCATGGGCTGCATCTGCATCAGGTGCTGTTGCATCTCTTTTGCTATTTTATATAAAACCTGATTATTCTTATTTTTATTTATATATAGTTGCAAAAATGTTTTATAGAGAGAACCCCCACCACTAAACCCAAAGGAAAAAGAGAAGCCACCAAGAAAGAGAGAGAGGGGAAGATGTTAAACTTTTTGTATCTGTCTTCTCTCTCTCACACACATTTCTTCTGTATATAGAAAACTCTTAACTATTGAAGATGTATATCTCTGTGTGTGTGTTATCTCGCTTTCTCTCCCCCACAAAAGTTGTTTTGCGTTAAAAGACTCAGAGAGACAGTGAAGTCTCTTAAATAGAGAGAGAGAGAGAGAGTGGTGTGAGAGAGGTGAGAGAGAGTCTTGTTTCTCCTTTTCTTGGGTTTTGGGTGTGTGGTTTTGTTGGTTTCTTTCTGTCTCATCCTATCTCTGTCCCTGCGAAGGAGAGGAAGTCACGTGACGAGTCATGCTTATTATAGAGACGTGAGCTTTGAAGTTTGCAGTTTTTTTAGTGCTTTGAAGTTTCAACCTTAACTACAGTGACCTCCTTTATTTTGAGGGGTTTTGAAGAACTTTTCTAGACGAGACCATTAACTCTATAGTATATCGTTCGATTTATTTCGCTTAGGTTTTCTCCATTTTAGCCAAAATATATTCTGTGTTTCGACTAAATAATTAACTATATAACAATGTATATGTGCGAATTCAATAAAATATTATGTTTTCATGACTACCGACACTGGTTATAACAAAATACATAGAAGATATAAATCAAGTCACGATTTTTTTTATAAATCGTAAATTTCTAGCCATTTATTTGTGGAATGCAATAAAATAAAAATAATAAGTTACTACTTTTATATTACTAGATTTAAAATCACACTAAAATGTCATCTGATTTTATATGGACCTATTTTCTAGATTTCAAAAACAAACAACCAAACCGAGTGCCCACCTCCTTAAGCACACTGCCGGTACGATCACTTGCCCATTGGTTTGAATGTTAGATATATTGATGACGTTTGACTAAAGGATCTCTGAAATTTTTGAAATGGTTTGGTGATTAGTTAATGGTTTGGAGCTATTTGATACTTATAAGAGTTCCTCGCATTATCTTTTGTTAAAATTCTTGAAGTACGTTTGGATTGTCGGTAAACTTAGATAAAAAAAAGATTTAACAAGTTATCGTTGCGTGGTTACGTTAATTCCACGTTAGGCTCTCTAGTAGATGTGATTAAATATAAATTAACACCTTATTCGTTGATACCAAAAATGGATCCGAGATATTCCTTCTGCATATATGAACCACGGAGGCTCTACTTTTAATGTATGTTTGTTTAAATATTAAAACCCAAAAACTATAGTATTATGACTGAAGATTAAATTAATCTGCAAGGATAAATGAGTTGTTTTGTTTTCCCGATTAATTATGCCTAAAAGCAATAACTGAAGCAATAGTGTTTCGACGATGCTATATACTAAAAGATCACTAGAAAAAAAAAGACATGAACGATATTTAAAACATCGGCAAAAATTTCACATCACACCAAAGAAAAATATGTTTGCGTTGCCATAAATTAAACCTATGAGCTTCTAATATATATGCTTTTAAAAATTTAATCTGAGGTTACATAAAATTTGTTTTTGTATCTTGCTTTGATATAAACCCTTTTTCAAACAAAAATTTATGAATTCTATATAATTTTAGGTAATTATTTTCATTATTATGATGATAATTATGTTCAAACTTGATACATTAATATAAACGTATAGAGAGACAAAACATCTATGGACTATTTTTTCTCAATTTACCACGTTAACTATATTCTTTGAAAGTGTTGAAAAACAAGAAAATCAATTCAGTTATTTCTTGCTCTCTTTCAGAAACAATGAAAGAAAGAACACATCAAAAAAAATTATCTACAAAAAACACATCAAATTAAAATTCATTAATCTATGAAATATCTAGCGTGTCATACTCATAGTCATAGGAAAAAGAAAGTTTTATTTTCTAAAAGGAAAGTATCATAATCAAACGAGTGAACGACGATAAAGTATAAATTAAAAGCGCGTGGGGGAAATTGCAAACTAAGGTCGAATCTTAATATTACGTCAGGTATCAAACCACAAAATATCTCAGCTCGATAAGTTTCATTATTTATCTGCTCTTCATTATCTTATATAACCAATCGTTCAGATATATCAAAGCAAGTTTTAAAAAATCAATACAATCATGAAAATATCTATATATATATATATATACACTATTATTTATGAAGTGATTTTGCTTACTTGTCATGTTTTCCATGATTTTAGCTAATTTTGATTATTTGTCATATTTTTATTAAGTTTAAGCTAAATTATCATTGATGTATTATTTGTTTTGAGCTGAGTCACTAAATCATTAATTTAAAATAATAGTCTTGATGAATATTCTATATAAATAAAAACGAATTTTATTTTATTAATATTAAATTTATATGTTATATTAGCTTTTCTTATTTGTCATATTTTTATTAGGTTTTAGACTTTTAGATAGGTTATTAATTTATTATTAGTTTCTAACTATTCACTAATTTATTTTAATGATATAAAGTTTATATGTTATATGCTATATTAAATAATTGATTACAAAATAATATTTCAGAATTATCAAAAAAATAATTCTTCTATATATATTCTTTTTTTTTGTGCCTATCTGAAAACAATATTTTATTATAAAAGTTAAAAATTAAGATATAAAACAATTTATTATTAAATATTACTCAACCAAAAAATATAAATACATTTTCTAAACTATCTCTAAGATATGAGTGTTTTAAAAAAACTTAACACAATAATAAGTATATATTTTGATTAAAAGTATTTGACATATATAGATTTAACTATTTAAAACATTAATAATAATCTGTTATGCTGATTTTAGATTAATAAGACATAAACTAATAAGTATTTATAAGAAATTTATGCCCGCATGTGCGGGCAAAACACCTAGTTTTTAATATTTTGATATAAAAAGCTGAATTCCAAAAACAATTGGAATGTGTAGATCTAAATTTGTTAGAATATGTATTATATCTTCTTTTTTACAAAGATAGAATATACATTCTAAATTGTCTTCAAACTCTTTTGGCAAAAAAAAAAAACTTGTCTTCAAAGTTTTATTAAAGTTAATATTTTTATTATTACTTTTTTTTCTATAATCAATAATATGTATGTCTCAGTTCTAACCAAAATGTTTTGTTATTTATGGCATACAATATATATTATAATTTTGTTTATTTCATTGTAAAAAAATCTAGAAAACGTTTAGCTCTGCTCTATTTCTTACTTTATTAGTATAGATTGTCATATATCATAGATTCATAGGTCAAAATATATATTCTCTCTATTTCACATAATAAGCATTATTTTAATATTTTTTCTTGTAGTTTTACAATTTTAATGCAAATTATATTTTTTTCAGCTGAAAATTAATTACAAACTGCATTGATTTTATAAATAATTTTATTTGTCTTAAATATTATTGGTCAGAGATGTGTAATTAATAAGAACTTACATATATTTCTGTTATTTTTTTCATCTGTGTAATGAATGAAGTATATTTTAACTTCTAAAAAGTTAATATTTATATTGTAACTTTGAGTCTGCATACTATCATATTTAGAGTATGTATTCTGTATTTTCGGTTATTTTATACTTTTGAATCTGAGAAAAATCTAGAAAATGATCGCAATGAATTTTCTAATTTATCTTGTTCTTGATATAAACTTACACTGAATGAGGTTGAATCTGTTTTTTTTTATTCAGCGATATTTCTGTTTTCTTCTTTTTCACAAGAAAAAAGTGAAGTAATGGAGAAAAAAGCAGAGAGAACGACAGAGAAAACAATGGAGAAAACGCGAGAGAGTATATAGAGAAACTGGTAAGTAAGAGATGATGGTCTTCATTCATCGTTTTCTTTTGTCTGGTGAGGATTATCTTCGTTCATCGTTCTCTTTTGTTTGGTAATAATAATACCAGAAAATAAACAATTTTTAAGTTTTTAGGTTTTTAATTATAATAAAATTAGTGAACATAAATATAATTAATATTTAACTATGATTTATTGTGATATTATAATTATGAGAAAAATTACATAGATGATTCGACAACCGACAATACTACATGTGTTATAAGAATCTATGCATAACTGCATCATCTGAACCGTTCTATGAAAATCTATTCCTGATTAGATTTATTTGCACCATCTCGAAGATTCATTGTAAGCCTTTTTCTGTTGTCTACATAATTGGTTAATAGATCGTTTTATCCGGAACTTGAAATTTGACAATAAATTGTATAGTCTGGAATTCGAACCTCATATATGGATGGAAAAACCTTTAAACTTTAACCATTAGACTACGTATTTCCACAACTATAATTAATATTTAAGTTAACAAAATCTGGCTATATATTTACTTTTTCTAGAGGGTTAATTTCATAGCTAATTTTTGAGACAAATCCTTTTTGAATATTGTCCAATTAGCCAATTTTCCCTTTTTATTTGTAAAACTAGTTAACGTGGTAATACCAAAAATATGTCAGGTCATATATTTTGTTTGCCATATAGTAACAGGATGGATGATAATTGAACAAAAAATTTAGTCGAAAGCAAATAAAACCCTTCGAATGTAGCTTAAAGCGAGCACAGAAAATAAACGAAGAAGACACATGCTGACAAAAAAAAGACACATTTTACATGCAAACGACCATAACAACAACATGCACACCTATGTGTCAAACAAGTGATGTCCACGTATATTTTATGTCTTTTCTCGCCTAAACTTAGTTTTGTTAATTGTCAGTTTATAAATAACTAATGAGAAATGCTTAATGGCAAGTGACAGTACTACTGGTTTTCAGTTTCTGATAAAAACAAGAACAACTCCACCTTTTTTCTTCCATAAATCTAAGTTTTATAGTATTCAGATATGTCTTTACCAATTGTTAGATTCTACACCTGACAAGAAATATTGCAAACGTGCTCTGTATTGAATACTAGTATTTCGAATAATGTTACTGGACTAAAACTTTTCGTTTCCACCTACCAACAATTAATTTGTTTCTTTTTCACCCAAAATAAAACATTTTTTTATTTAGAAGGTTCTAGTCTTGTACCAGTGATCTTAATTTGATTAAATATAAATGTAATTAACAGTATACATCCGGCTTGGAGATCTGCAAACCCTACAAACACACACACACATATATAGGTAAGTTATCTTGAAGGAAAAAACTATAATGCTATACACTTCTTTTTATAAATGCTTAGAGAGTGTTACAAAAAAATGCCAAGAGAAGAAAGGGATAACAATAAAAAGAATTCAGAAAGTTGGACGACGTAATAAAATTCGTAGGGAAAAGAAAAACATGGGAAATAAATTGCAAGGAATGAGGTATGCGAATCTAACTTTAGATATATATCTGATGCATGAAATGAAACACCATCAATCCATATACATTAGTGGCTTCTCGTTGGCCTGTCCGTACGGCCAGCTTTGGACGAATATGTAAAATGATAGCTCATTATAAAGTTATTTTCTTTTTTTAGAAACAGCTTTTTATAAAGTAGCTGAACACTAAAGATAAAACCTATAGTTTAAGGATTTATAATATAACGTTGATATATGTAGAATGTAATATGTAAATGAAACATAATTACAAATGGAAACCTTTGTGGTTATTATTTGGTCCAGTCCTGCGTTTCTTCACTCGTAAAGCTTCTGAAGCATCAGCTGCTTGTTTAAGAGTTCCTGAAAGCTGTTGCTCATAGTGGTGAATAAGGTACTTTCAAGTATTAAAATTAGTGCAATTTTAGTTGTTTGATCGATTCTACAAGATTTGGTTGACGACAGGATACGGGTTTGACCATTAGTTTCAAGTTATTGGGCGGCGGCTTTCTTTTCCAGTCTATCGAAACCGAATTAACACTTTTCAGATCAGACTAAGTCTCCCTCGGAGAGCTTGGTGCCGGGCCAACAAGAAAGCTAATAGGGATAGGATTACTGGCTGCTAGTGAATAAACAGAAAAGAACTCCTAATAGCATCGGTTGCATGTGATGCAACGGCAATAGTATATGTATTACCTTGACCAACAAATTAGTGTGACCTTTATCCTTTTGTTGTCACAAGATTTATTAATACGAAAGATTGTTCTCTTATAGTTTGACCATAACCGTTCGTAATAAACTGAAGAAAATTTTGTTATGATATTCGAATTCCTATGACAAAAGGATTGTGGAGCTATTTTTCAAAAATATTTTAATTACAGAAAACATTTATATATGTGAGAAATGGAGAACAATAATTAAGCAATTGGGTCCCAGAAGCTCACATGATCTCTGAAAGCCATGTCCAATCCATCTCCCAAAATTTGCAATAAGGTGGTTGACAAGACTCTTCTTTTTCTTTGTTTTTAGCGACAAGACTCCTCTTTAAAATTTAATGTCGTAGAATAAGATTCCTCAAAAATATAAGGAAAATACTTCATATATAAATGAAAGTTATCCAATGGCACTAGTCCCAACATCGAAATCTTGTTGCAATATGCCAATATCTTTTGATTAAAAGCGCAATGTGAAATACTAGTAACATTGACCTCCAGCAGGTTACCTTGGACCTTCAACTTATCAGTATTGACACCGTAGACAAAATTTATGTTATTTTGTTCGTGCTTGTGGCTAGTACAAACTTATGTCGAAAATTGAAAGCACGCAAATATATGACTTGAACCAAACTGGCATAGACATGATGTGAAGGGTTAAGGACAATCAATTGGTAATTGCAATCACAACAAAAAAGAGATCCAGAAAAGAGAAGTGAACGACGTAAGAAACAATGATTTGAGAATAGTGGTTGGTTTGGTTACCATTGATATTGCTTTGTGCTTGTGTTTTGTCCAACAAAATTGATTGGAGTTACATGTAGAGGGAACATGTGAGTGGGTATGAAGGCATTAATGATTAGCAGAGTGGCATCCAAATAATTATGACCTCCGCAAGGAAACAGACCCTACTTTCCAACCCAAAACTCTCCTCTTTCACACATCTATAGATTTTTCTCCCATCCCTTCATTGACAAAGTTTCAGTTTGTTTATCTTTCTAACTTTCTTCAAATACCCAACCATTTAAATCTATCTTTTATTCTAATAAGGATCTAGAGAAATATCCGACTAGTGCTAATTATTTAACTGTTAGGCTTTTAAAAGTTGATTTTTTTCAATCATTGAACAAGTTTTGTAATCTTTATCCTAATATAGTAACCAATGCAATAGCAAAACAAAAATGTGATACAAATATAATTTCTATCCTTTGACGCTTATAACAAAATCAAAAGGTGGAAAACCTATAATATATATCAGCATTCTTGATTATCATGCCTAACTAATGATAAGAATAATTGGGAATAACTAGACAACTCTTATATTGTTTAAGAAATTAGAGGTTATGATAGAGGGTAGGGAGCATGTGACTGAGTTCGGTGAAAAGGAAAGATAAAAATAAATAAAAATAGAAAAGACATAAAATTCACATGCCATGTTTGGTTTAGGCGAAGCTTTTTTTCCCTCTTCCAATGGAACGTCACATCACTCCCATTTTCATGAATTCAAAGATGTTAAATGACCCATCGCTCTATCCATCCGGTTCACCCTCAAACTTCGTGCTGTTTTTCCGACTCTTCTAGCTTCCCTCTCTAAAATTCTTTTTTGCAACACATCCCTTCTAGACATTTATTTTTGTTTTCTTCTCCTAAATTACTAATAGAGCCACAATGTCTTTGGAGGTCAAGGACATTCAAAGTCATCTTCCCAATATAGGGACATGAATTCAAAATTTAAAACGCACTCTATATATTTTAAGACTTGAATTCCTAAATGAAGAGCTAAATGATAATGACCTCGATTAATTGATTTATGATTGTGTAACCATCCGTGTTAAAATCTTTGAATTTCATACTCGTCTAAGAAAACTCACGTGTTTTGCATCTCGAGGGAAAACTTCTCCAACTTAGAAGTTACAACACCATGTTAATGTTAATTCGGCAAGTCGGCAAACAGTACATGAATTATTTCAATATATCGAACCCCATGTCCTCAACAGTGTAATATTTATCTCGTAGAGTCGTAGGCATACTACAGTGGGCCCTTATATGAGATCATGGGCTTCAAAGCCTACTTAAATATCTCGTGAATTTTTTTCTTTTCAAATCTACGTAGATACAAACTCAAGAAAGCAATTTAATTTTTTTATATAGTTCAACAAAGAGGGAGAGTAAAAAAAAGAAATCATCAACACAACATTTGATTGTCTTTCTATAACTCCACAAAAAAAATTTTTGATTTGTTTTTTTTTAGTTAGTAATGAAGCAAAGTTTGCTCATTATGCAAAGAAACTTATGTTTAACACTCGAAACACGTAGAAATTTGTTTACATGATCACTCCTTGCCTTCAGGTTTAACTTCAGCTTCTATTGGTTTCTCCTCAGTGTTCAACGCTTTCTCCTCCGGCACCACCGTATCTTTGGTCAACGGAGTCATCAGAGAATCGAATTTGTCTGATTTCCCCAATACAATCTCAATCTGTACATGTCACAAATGCAATATAATGAAATCTAAAATACATTAATTATCAATAAGATCTTAAAGCAATTTGAATAGAGAAATAAATGACTGGCCTTGGCCTTCTGAACTACTCTCCCTTTGTTCTCGTCCTTCATTCCCACTGTTGATGTCAGAACTTCTGTTTGTTTGTTTTACACAAATGACATTTTTCAGGAAAAAATAAAGAAAAAGGAAGAGACAATGTTTCACGAAGAATCAACGTTTAAACGTACTTTTCTCTGTTGCAAGTCCATTGTTCTTCAAAATTTCTGAGATAGTAACCACTGTTGTGATCGCTGCATATGCACAATTAATCAATCTACGTATCAAAATGTAGTATTTAAAACACACATAGAGAGAAAAACAAAGTGAGATAAATTATAAAAATAAAAATAAAGAAAATCGAATGGTTGTAACTTAAGCAACCTACCCATTCCAAGTGCAGAAAGCTCGACCTCGTTGTGTTGTTGAATGTATCTCTGCATTAGATACACACGAAAATAATGAAATCCTAATCAATTTACAGTCACTAGATTCATATATAAGATTGATTGACCACCAAGAAACCTTTGTTATGATAAAATGTAACGATTGCATTTTTTTTTGGCACTTACCTTGGCGAGGTTAACGTAGAAGAACAAGGGTTTCTTGGTGTTAGACACTTGGATCCTGTTCTTCTTCTGAGTTTCCACCGCGGTTGTTGCTGACACAATGAGGTTGGTCGCCGGAGATGGCGTCGGTGCATTAACCGGAGTTGCTACTTCCATCGCCATTGTTAGTCTCTCGCTCTTCTTTTTTGGGAAATTAGAAAAGAGTTAAAGAGTCGTGTAAAGCATTATAAACAGAGCTTGGAGGCAATTATAAGTGACGCGTGTTCGTCACAGGTATGTTCGTTGACCGAGCAGGAGAGGAAAACGGATCATCTCGCTTCCAAATCCAAGTATATGCTTATTTGAGTTTCTCACGATCTAATTTGTGGACTCCATAATTATTATTGTTTTCTCTAAAAATAATATGTATAAATAAATACGTAAGAACAACATTAAATGTTAATTCTTCTTTGAAACTGTAAAGTGCTACCGAACTGAAATCGAAATTTTGGTCTAAAAGTGAAATGTGATCGATCATTAGTACTTTCAGAATGGGCCTATTAGGTTCGATTAGTGAGAGGCACAAGGCCTTGGGAATTGTTAACTAGCCCATATTAAAGCAGCCGAAGTTAAAGACATTAATCATCTAACCACATATATATATAGTTCTATATATTTACATAGTTACCAAACACTTCATATTGGATCATACTAGGATCTCTGATTTTTTCTTGATGTGATGAATTTTTTTTTGAGGACGATAACCACAGTCTTGGAGCGTTACCACAACCCTGCTGACGTGAAGCTCTTGTGTGAGGTTTCTTTAGACCCGCTTTGCTTGAAGCTTCAGGAAGAGGAAGACGACATGCTTTAGAGACGGAGACGAGTTGATAATCAATGAGCAAGCTTGAACATAATTTCCAGAACATAAGATGTCTAATTTAGATAGCAGCAGAACATAACTTCAATGTTTTAACCATAAAGGATGGAGCTTGACAACGTTTTCGCTCCAACGGTAAGTAACAAAGACAGCAGTGAAATGATAACTACAAAATCTGAATGTTTTAGCGGGGATGGAGTAAGCGGAAGCTAGAAGATGAAAAAACTGACTCCCATGAACCGACTGTAATTCTGATACCATAATAGAGTTTTGAAATTAAGATAAATTGATGCTCAAAGAGTTTATTGGCATAAATATTAAATAGACATAGCTCATAAGAAGAACCTTATTGTGCAGGAATGCAAAGAAAAGACAGAAAGCTTAAGTCGTCTTCAAGAGCAAAAATAGTCTATTGTGTTACATAAGAATGAAAGAGAGAGGCTGCTATTAAAGCAACCAAAGTTACATTAATCATCTAACGACATACAGTATATAGTTTAAGAAATCCTAGTTACATGGTTACCAAACACTTCATATTGGATCATAACATGAGCCTTAGTGGCTTTAATAGCCCAGATTGAGAGTCTGGATTACCTTCTTCTTCTTCCTCACTGGCCCATGCAAGCACGTTGTCGCATTCGGTAGAAAATAAACTATAGGTTGAAACATATAGATCAGCACAAATATGTGATCACATGGTTGGTCCTAGTAGTGGTGTCAAAGATTTAAATGGACTGTACACTTTTAAACGTGTTGGTACAGTCATAGATGAAAGTTTTCTTTTAGTGGACATGAGGACATCCCAACCTAAAATAAAACCACCATATTGTTGACAAAAAATAAACCACCATATTCAAACATGATTAAATCTAAATAGGACTATGACAAATAGGACTGTTCACGAGGTACAAGTTATAAATTAGAGTTGTAAAAATGGATTGTCTATATTCAAGTGGTCATGTTCAGTGAACTTTTTTTGTTTGTTTTTTAAACCAGTGAACATTTTATTTGTGTAGACATTAGTGATTTTCCCGATTTTGACCTAGAATTTTTAGTTATTTGGATCATTCACTGACTAAACAGTCATTCCCCACTTTGGATGAAAATTAGATTATCATATTAAACTCGTTTCTCTATGATAATGAACTTATCTGTGACTGGCCTATTTTATTTTGGACGCGGAACGCATTTGCCACCTATATTTGACCCAACTGGAATACGAATATCCATATGTATATACAATAGATATTCTAAAGTAAATACTCTATAAATTAATAAATATTATAAATTGATAAGTTTTATGTTTCGAGTTGGACCAATATACATTTGTCGATAAAATAATAATTTTTAATAATTTTATTTAAATATATGATCCCAAATAAACATAAATTAATAGTTAGTGTTCATAACGTTTATATAAACATAATCAATATATTACATAGTTTATTTTTTCATTCATAGTATTTTTATTATTTCTTATTCTCTTTAAATATACTAATATTATTTTGTTATTTCATAATTACAATGCATTTATATTTACCTTATACGCCCAAATAAACAATATAAAATTTGTATCAATAAAATTTAAGCAATACTCCCTCTGTTTTTTAAAGATAAATGTTTTAGAAAAATAAATTGTTTCACAAAGATGTATTTTTTATGTTTCTTATACAAAAATTGCAAATTTCAATAAAATTGATTGAATTTATTGAAAGACTATTGGTTAAAATGCATTGGAATTTGATAATTTCTAAAAATGATGTATAATTAATGTGTTTTCTTAATATGTGTGAAAACACCAAAACATACATCTTAAAAAAACAGAGAGAGTATATATTTATACCGCAAAATTAAATATTATTCATATGGATACATAAAACCAATTTTAAAGCATATATAAATCTAAAAAAGAAAGTTTCTGTAAATTAATAATTCTACAAACGAATAAATATTAAAGTTCCAATATTATTAATTTATAGTGTTATTAATGTTTTACTGTATGTATCACACGGCACATCACTTATGTATTAACTATTAAGTAATAACGAGGGATTTGCATGGAGATCTTTCTTGAGTCCATCAAATTAAATCTCAAAATATGAACGCGGAATGAGGTAACATAAAACCTCTCATATCAACCTCAATTCAAGGTAAAACAAAATGTATAAACATTTCATAACAAATGGTTCCCAGAAAATGTTAGAAAGATATAAAAGGTAGAGACAAAGAGGACCCAGAGATAGATTTGAGATTAGAAAAGTTGGGTTGGGAGATCTTCAAAAGAAAAAGAAAAGTTGGGTTGGGAGGTTGTTCTTCCCCGTGTCGGCGTTAACTAACCGTCTTCAGCATTGACTACGCGAATTTAAAAGTGCGACGTTCACGTGTTATCCGAGGATGTTTTATTTTACACGACAATATATCTATTCAAACTTGTCGACACATGCATATAATATCTAGCCATCTAGGTGTATAACAGAGAGTTTGTACTTTAATGTAGTCGTTGAAGATAAAGATGCAAAATTGATTCTCGATTTAAATAAGAAAACGTGAGTATTATATTCTTTTATTTAATTAATAGACTTTCTACTGTTCAACTCATCAACGGACAAAGACTTTACTTATTGGCTGGACAAAATAAATTATTCTTTTCGAATACTTAATTGCCAGGATGAAGAATTAATTGCCAAAAAGAAATGACTAAAATAGAAAAAGCTGTTAAAAGAAATAAATGACAAATTAAAACGAGAGGAAAAAAAACAGAGCCGATAAATATCCAACAGCTTAACAAACGAATAGCAGTTCCATAACAGTCACCGCCAAAAACAGAAGCAATCTTTCTTTTTCATTGAGAGATAGATCGAGAGAGAGAGAGTTCTTGTTCTTTCTTGTCTGAAAAAATATATAACAATAGACCGAAAAGAGTAGTCACGAAGACTGGTTTCTCAAGAATAATTGTTCATTCAGACAAGATCTGTAAGAATATTATTTCACAGTTCTTTTGTTTCTGTTTCTTTTGTCTCTCCCCTGTTTTTGTATCTTGTTTGAGGAAAAATTGTTCCACTTTTTACAAAAAAAAAAAAATTGTTCCTCACATCAACCAATAATATTTGCTAAATGCTGGTCATTTATTTTAGATCCGAAATGTTCAGATTCAGATTGATATAAAACCTATGCTTTTTCTTATAATCATGAACACATTAGGTTGGTAGGATGTTGGATATCCAATCAGAGAGATGAAAGACAGAAGTGTTGAAACAACAAAAAATCAGTTTGAAACCTTTAGCGTTAATTAAATTAGGTTACTAAATATGTTTTGAGCGTAGTTTAATCTATTATCTTGTTTATTTTCGGGTGAAATATGGTAATAGACAAGTAGTTTGAAATGGGAAGAGAAGTTGAGTCGGTGAACAAAGATGCAGCCAACGGAAAGGTTCACGTGGCTTCCAAGATAGCTGCAGATGAGGATTATGAGGTTAAAGAATGCACTGAGGAGGATTCTCTCTCCCAGAATCATCGATCTCCTCCTAATGTAAGCACTGAGGTATTGTATAGTAGTCCATAGAAGGAGATGGTAATTGACTGAGATATGAAGGTGGTTTTGACGGAATCTTTGTTTTTTTTCTATAATATCAGAATGATGTGAAGAAACCGTTGGACCCTGCGAACAAGAACCATTTGGATGAAGAAGATGATTCTTCTCTTACTTCTTCGTATCCTTTCTTTATTATATTTATACTTAACAAAAAACACTAAAGAGTCTGCTTATTTGTGATAACTAGTATTTTTTACTTTGTTGGTGATTCTTGACGACATTCTACTTTAGAGCTGCAACGTCGCTGAGGAATGCTAAGTCTAGAGCAGTAACTCATGGAACCGCTCCACGGTTTAGGAGTGCTCAGCGCGCTGAGAAACGCAAGGAGGTACTCAAAACCAACAAGACAATATATACAATCAATAACTTATGTTCTCTTATGTTCACGTATTTTAACTGTCATTTTTTTTGGGTTTAGTACTACCAAAAGCTTGAAGAAAAACACCAAGCACTGGAAGCTGAGAGGAACGAGCTCGAACAAAGGCAAAAGGTAACAACCGTTTTAGTAACTAAATCAAGAAAATGTAAAATGACTCTTTACCTGGAGAACATCTAAATGAGAACACAACCAATATGCAGGAAGAACAAGAAGCAGCCATTAAACAGCTAAGAAAAAACCTCAAGTTTAAGGCTAATCCCGTCCCTAACTTCTATTACCAAGGACGTCCCGTGAAACCAGAGCTTAAGAAGGTAATTAACTGTATTTTAAATAATCTCACACATGTTTCTTGTGTGACAAGGAAGCTTATCAAAACGTTATATGTCTCAACATAGTTTCCTTTGACGCGTCCAAAGTCGCCGAAACTCAATCTCTCTAGGAGAAAGAGTTGCGGAGATGCCATTAACTCTTCTGGAGAAGATAATCCGAAGTCAGTCTCTACACAGAACCGACACAGCGTCGGCAAAACAGAGTTGAAGCCTGTGATTGTGAGTGGAGAAGCTTCCATGGAGTAAGTGGTTATCATAACCTAATTTGATCATACCGGAAAAAACCGAACCAAACCAAACTCTGATTGTTCAGTTTCACAATCGTGTGATTGTTTTTTTTTTTTTTTTCTGTTTCACGCCTGTCTCTCTCTACTTGATTTCTGTTTTAATGTTACGTAACGCTTAAACCTGACATTGTATATTTTTAAGTGTTTGAGTAATCTTAGGGCTAAAGATTGAATCCATTATGCTAAAACTCGAAGCTGGTTAGTAATTTTTAATCATTGCTGATGATTAGTTTCAAAAGATTAGTCTCATTCCTAACTTAATAAAGAGAAGTGAAGCTAATTCTAGAAGAGTTCACTACCATTACATTCTCTGATAGACTTGTTAAAGAGAACAAAGAGGAATCAAATCATATCAGATACATCAGTTCAAGATCTGATATAAACCAAAAAAAAACAAGCTAGCTAGATTATGCCATTTATAACAATATCTATATATAGATAAGGCTGATGCCAAACTTGTGATGCAGAATAACCTAAGTTCAAGTAGAATATACAATTGCATATCACGACTACTAGACCGGTTTAGCTAATCAGGTGTGAGCTGATTGGGAAGAGAGCATTCTTGCATGGTTATGCTCACCTTCGTAAGTCACAATAAGCATCGAAGTTTCGTCTACACAACGTTCAACATGCTTCCTTGCTGGACAACCTCTCACGCTGCTACATTTATAGTACCCCCTGCAAAAAGAGAGCAATATTAAAAAAACTAGTGTTCTAAAAGTCGATGTACAAGTCGTCTAGGCAGCAAATCAGTCATAAGAGAAACTAAATTTTCTTAAAGGTTCATTTTTAAAAATCGATTTAGGCGCTAATCCCTATAAAACGTCTAAACTACTGCATAGCGATTTCTTGAATATTGAACAAGACCATTGGCTAAGCATGTAACTATTTACTAACCTAGGATGAGGAGAACCCTTTATTGGCTTTTGTCCGTATTTCCTCCATGAATATTCATCAGGAGGTATATCAGCAATCTTGTTACTTATTGCAGGTACTTTGATCGATCTTTTCACTCTCAACTTCCTGTAAAAGAACCAAACATCTTATAAGCAAACTCTTTTTTAATCTCAAAGAAAAAAAAGACAAAACTAACACACACCTTTTCTTGGAGCAATGACACTTGCTCTTACTTCCACATTTCAAACTACCAGAGCAGCTTGTCCTCCTTGAATGCTGCGATATATGATCAGATCCCTGAGGTGGTAGTCCGATCAAATGAAACGAGTTTCTATCGTAATCAGTCACACTCCCATCCATACTAAGAGATGAAACAAACGATCTTGAACCGTTGGAAACACTTGGAGAATAGCAACTACCACCACCAGACCCATGAAACTTTAGGTTTAAACCACTATTGCTTCGATAGTACACTCCTTGCTGGTGGTTACGCACAAACTGATATGGTTTTTGATCGACAGCTCGAAGAGACGGTGGCTTTAGCTCCAGAAACGACTTGTCAACACACATTTTCTTGTGAAGCATCATAGGTGGAGGGTGAGCCGGTCTCTGTTCACCATAACTAGGAGCAGCAGGTGGTACGATCTGAAGAGGCTTTGGTGCTAGAACTGGAATGCTACCAGTTATAGCACTATTACTGCAAACGGGACTTTCCAAGTAGATGTGTTGGGGCAACAAAGGAGACATAAACTTGTAGAGGTTGTTGTTGTTGAGTTTCTTGATTTTCCTTTGACCTCCTAACCCTCTAGTCAAAAGAGAAGTGACTCTCTTGAACTTGATAACTGCTTCTCTTGTTTCAACCATTAGGGATTTAGGATCATTGGTTTGTTGTGACAAGAGATTCAAGACTCCATGACAGCTTTCAACTGCTGCTTTGTTTGCAGCTTCAACTTCCTCCATTTTGTTTTCTTCCACAAACACAAGCTTCAAAGCTATCAAAATCAGTTAAATCAAATGCGTCAGAAGCTTGAAAAGATCTAGAACTCAAACCCTAAAAAAACTATTGGAAAAGGAAAAGCAAATCATCATGACTCATGACAGCCAAAACAGTGAAACCCTGAAATGTATTAGGTGTTAAAAACTTAAGAGACGAGATCTTTTCCCATAGGAATCGAGAAGAAGGATGAACAAGGAATCTCCTAGAAGTTAAAGTGTTCTAAAAGCAAATATATATTTTCTTATCTAACTGTAAGAAGAATATATGTTTGACAAGGTTAGGGACTTGCCTTCTACGTCTGAGAGGAAGAAGTTCTTTCACAGATATTCCCTTAGCCCCATTAAAAAATACAAATCTTTTCTTCTGCTTTGTCAATATGATTTAGTTTTAAAAAGAGAAAAAAAGAATAGAAAAGAGAGAGTGGAGTGGAGTTGGGTCTTTGAGAGATGGTCGTCGCAGTCACAGGGGAAGGAAAGAAAAAAACAGAGTCCTCTGTAAAAGATTTCTTGGTAGGTCCCAATACTGGACCTACTTTGCATCTACTCGTTGTAGTTAAGTTTTTTTTTCCTAAATAAAGCTTAGATCAAACATATATTTTTATAAACATTTTAAGAATGAATTTTTATCTTTCATGTTCATATAAATGATTAAAATATTTACAATTAATTAATGTAGAGTATGATAACCATTATATTTTATAGAATTATTAGTCTCCGCATAGTGTATAAGATATTTCATGACAATTTTTATAGTCTTTGTAGGAAAGTATTCTAAAATTTTAATAAAAGAAGAAGGGATAAAAATAGGAAACTTTGTTAATTGGCCCCATGTTCCAGCTATGCATTCTTTAGAATCTCGGGTTTGCAACTTGAAAAATGACCGCTAAGATCTCGACACCTGTCCATATGTTCATATGTTCCTGTCTTCATTGTAACACGTGTAACTGTTGACTGAACATACTGTTGTCTGTTTCTTGTTTTATCTTGAAAATGGAAAGTTTCTTGCACAAATCTTGTAATTTATTTGATTTAAAAAATGAGCTATTCAATTTACAACAGTTTAGACTTGAAAGTATTTACATCGTAAATAAAAAAATATAACAAAAAACACTAAAATAGCTAAAAACTAAAACTGTAAATAAAAACAAAAAAAAATACAGAAAACTGGCGATAAAGCCTATGAACCTGAAACTTCAAAAGACCACAGAAAATACCGAACAAGGATTTACACCAAATGAGTTTGGTTGGTGATTAATGTAATGTGAGACAGGAACTTAATCCCTCTAAGACCATGCCATTGCTAGTCTCTAGTTTGAGTATCTAAAGTACATTCTGTAGCAAAACCAAGAGCAAGAACAAGATCAACTCAGGACGCTAACCCGTATATTAACTTTTTTTTTCCGTATATTAACTTATTTTACATATAAAAAAATAAGTTAATGCCTTCCAGCCTATTACTAAAAGTTGGAAATAACGCATCTACAATATTTAATCTTGAGAATAAGAGCTACATAGTAACGATGTTCAGACCACCACCGGATGTTTTTCCGCATTTATCGAATGAGATACACAAAACATACGGTGAACAGTGAACACATAGTTGAGGCTATTTTTTGGTTCCAACACACATTACAGATGATTGATTTGGCTCTTTGTCGCCCATAAAAAAGAGATTAAAATTACAAATAAAAAAACTGGACCCAAAGCGAAACACAAGAGTCACAGAGTTGACCTGGCAAAGATTCTCTTTGCTTCTCGTCATGTAGTAAACTAGTAATGACTGTTTGTTTCTTCACACGACACACGACATATATTTTCAATAAATTTATTTTGTTCGTTAGTACTCTGTAGCTTCGATTTTGTTCATACAATGGTAAACAAATATAGTTATGACATGTCTTTTGCCTTATAACTACGATTTGAGATATTAGTTTTCGTAAACTATAAAGTCTGTTTTATAAATTCAACTTTTGTATAGTCCAAAGCAATATTTGATGTATTATAGTCGTTGTCTTTGTCGTCGTATGTTCGTCCTCTACTCGTTAGGTCAAGTAGGCATGGCCGATTCGTTTTCGTCGATTTTCACACCTACAAAGCCACTATCATCATCACACTAGATTGGCCAACTCCACCTCCTCATTATTATAAAATACATAGAGCATCCAATAACGTTCTCGAAACCGTCGAAAATATTGGGAGCAAAAGCCAAAAGAGCAAATCGATTATTTGGTTGACAATTATCTTTCTGACGCATGAAGCTTTTCTTTCCCACTTTTTTAGTTTTGGATATCGTATCAAGCCCACGATGCATATCTTATCGCCATTCCTTTTCCGATTTACTCCTATCCAATCATATACATGTATCACATATGTATCAGTCATCCATGTGCAACTTTAGCAATGACATGTCCTATCGTTAAATCAACTGTGCTTAGTTAGAAAACAAAACTATAATAACCAAGCTAGGTTATCTGATTAGGATGCCATTTAGATGTATATCTGGGAAGATTCGATCTACAAATCACAAAATAATTTAGGTACGATGTTAGTAGTTAGTAATATATATATCATATATGAAGTCTTACATGTAAAACTTTGTAAGATATGAATAAAACGTTATTTAGTCTCTTTTTCGTTTAAATCTGAACGTACTAAAAGTCTAAAATGATATTAGGATGATTGCAAAGCTAATAAATAATTGCTGACATAAAATATGATTTTAGTACCGTCGTCCACTTTGGTAGTGACGTTTAGTTCCACATCCACTATGGAATGTGAATATGATCCCCAAGACAAAATCATTGAACCATTTTATAATAAACACACTACCAGTCTACCATATAAATATTGCATTCGTAGATAATGGTAAAATATCCAGTCTGCAAAAAAGCATGTCGAAACTTTTCTGTTTCTTGCAGAAGTTTCAAAAGAAGCAGTTATATAATCAATTTAAACTAAATCACGCCTGTTATTGTGATTATGATTTGACTTCGGTGCCATATGACAAATGACAAATTCCTAAGCCACTACAAATTTTCTTTTGAAATATTTTAATTCTATAATGAACCAAAAGTTTGTTTATTATATATGCTGACAGCTTTAGAGGTGGATACTACACAAGTAAGTTTTGAACATTTTGTTTGGGCTTCATAGCGCAAGCTGGTAAAGTCGAATCCAAAGGGGAAGTCGTTTTGATTTCACTTGAATTTGCAGCATTTTTTTTGTTTAACCTCGGAGGTATTCCAGGCTCACGGGAAAACTCAAACTATTCTTCATAGAATTAGTGCAGTCCACAGATAAACCTTCACTCTGGATATTAAAATGGACCATAAGATAGGCCCATATCCGTTTCGTCACAAGGCGAAATATAGTGAAATACTTTCGAACCCGGATTACTTATCAATCCCAAAGCTCGCCTATCATTAGACCATCACCTCGTGATTTTGAATTTTGCAACATTGATTAGTAGTAACAAAGCGACATCATAATAAGCCTCATCCAGATTAACCAAAACTTCAATGCCTTACTTCTAAATTCTGAACAAGTAAACAATACTTCCTCAAATTTTTCTTTAGACTACTTCGGTGTAGCTTCTATAACATTATCAATTATTATAAATTAAAAGAAAACTATTTTCCGTCCACCTTTATTTTCATCTTTATATTTTATTCTGAAATAGAAATTTTTATTATAGAAATAAATTTGTTTTAGTATATACATATATAATAAAGTTCTTTCATTTATAAAAGAAAATATAGAAACATATTATTTTTCCTTTAAATATAGAGACAAAAGTAACATTTCTCTATATTTTTATCTAAAATAAAAAAAAAATTATATTATACGATCATAACAAAAGTATCTTTAGAATAGAAATTTCTATTTAAAAAAACTAGATTTTGATCCGCTTTTAGAAAGCGCATATTGTTTTAAGTAAATGAATTTATATATAAGATAATATATAGATTTAAGATTTGAGTATATTTATTGGGAACCAGGAATCGAACCATACCAAACTAAAAAAATCAAAACCAAAATTGAACTGAATTGCATAAATAACTGAAGATATTATATATCTCTCGAACAAAAAAACTGAAATTTGAACAAAAAAATGGGTACCTGATAATTTCTAAATAACTAAATATCCTAAAATATCTTTTATAAACAGGATAACCCAATAAGCGAATTACCCAAATACTTTTATTAAAATATTAAAAATATCCTATATTTTTATTCACACAGCTGCATTACGTGATATAAAACTGAAAACTCGAAATTATCCAATAATTTTATCTATAAATCAATAGTTACCCGAAAACGAGAATCAAACCGGAACTAAATTCACCATAATTGTTTTTTTGTAAATTAACCGGTTCCCAATTTTGCTATTGAACCGAAGCAAAAACTGAAATAATCCAACTGAACCAAACCAAACTTTATAAATACTTGAACGATTCCTAAATTTCTAGAACTAAGACACTAAAAATCAAAATACCGGAGCCAAAACTGAATCCGGAAGACTAATAGTGCATACAAATTATTTAAGTACTTTTAGTAAGTTACATATGTGGCTTATAGACGAACTAAAATATAATCAGTGTTTTATATCCGTTTTGAACCCGCGGTCAAAACGATAAACCGATAGCTATATATAATTAGCACTGGCTTATATTCTTCATGTAGTACTCTATCAGAGTATATACCAACTGATATGTTTCCATAAAATTTGTATTTAGTGAAAACCTATTAACTAAATCTAATGAAAATTATGTAACATTTTCAATTTATTTTGAAATAAATGAAGTTCTATATTTTTAAGTATTGATATCCCTTTTTTGTCATCCACAATATCTTTTCATAATAAAAATATTTTGTAAATTGAATATAAAAATCTGGTTTGATAACTGAAATTTAAATTGTTTGTTCGTTTTGTTAGAATTTTGTTAAGATTACTATTCAAAATATGGTTAGTGTAAAAGTAAATAGTGTACGTAAACCAATAAATTTTGTTTAAGGTATTAGTTGAAAACAAAATATCGTTGCTAACAAATATCGTAAAACTTTACTGTAAGTAGTTGTCTAAGAGCACCCCATCAATGAACCCCTTTTTGGGGTTCATCTTTTCAAATTTTTATTATTATTATTTTTTTTTTTGATTTAAAAAAAAAAATTAGACCAATCGCGGGCCGCCAAAACACATCGGACCCGCGCTAAATTGATGAATTTTAGGAGAGAGGAGTTCAGCCGAAAGAGCTTTAGGAGAGATGAGTTCATGTGATTGGGTTATTTTATTATTTTTTTCTTGATTTCTGTGTGAACTCCTCCCATAAACTCTCAATGGAGGTGTTTTAAGATATTATAGTTTTTATTACTATTTATTAATTATCGGAATTTAATAGAGGGTTATAAATAGGATTTTAGGGTTTATAGTTTATATTTAATAACTGACAGAAAAATGATTCTTCATATTGTAGTATAGTATTTGTTACAATATACATACTAACAATTATTGTTATTTTAAATCAATACATTGAAAAGCATTGCTCAAAATAACACTTTTTATAAATAAATAAAAAAGAAAAAACGCAGGTCAGTTAGTATGAATGTTCATATTCTAGTATATTTTTAACATAAATGTAGGTGAATCTTAAAAAACACGTTCTTCTTTTACAGTCACTATTTATTAATTTTTTTCCAGCTTTACAGATTTTACTGGTTGGAAAAAGGATAGTATGTCAATATTATAGAAAAGACACAGATTGTATTGGTGCATTAGAGAAATTGGTCATCTAGTGAATTATGTTTTTTTCAGCATCGTTTCATCCAATTTCCCTTTTTTATATACAAGCGTCAGTCTTTTTTTTATGGGGAATCTCAAGACACCTTTTTGAGATGATATCTCAACATGCCTCTTGAGATGATAGTCTATCTTGAACCAAATTCTATTTTAGGATTGGTAATACATTTTTTGGACCGCCCTACTTGGTTCAACAAACAAGGTTTGATACGTTGCTGAATTTGGGTTGATCATAAGATATCAACTTAGAATCAAACTAGCAATAGATAGATTAACTTAAATCTCTTTTATATTAATGTTGGTCTGTTTAAACTTTTGATTTAAGATTTCAACACGTTCTTCGAAATTATACCTCAACACTTTCTCAACAAAGAATAACTTCAAACACATCACTTGATTTCCATCTCAATAAAATCCATCTAAAGTTTTGTGAAATAGCCCCCAAAATCCCATGCATCATCAAGAAGCCCAAAGTAGCCCATGGTCGGTCTTCTGTGCTTAGGTCGTGTTCTTTTTTCCAAATTGTTGGTTATTGTTTTTTTTTTTTTTTTTGCTTAAGATATTGTTGGTTATTGTTTTATTGCAGAATATTTAAAATTCATCAAAATGGAATTGTTTCTTAAATATTAGAATAGGAAATTAACAACATATTTTCTTTTACTAAACACAATTTATCAAAAAATAGCGCATAATACATCTTGAACTATTTGTCTGAGCATAGTGTCCGGACAGGTCTTGTCCTCGCATCCAATCAAATATGAGAAGGCAGTCCACAAGTGAATGAGTGATATTGTTCTTGTATTCAATCGCTGGATCTTCATTGTCGTATCTTACTTACTCAGAAAGTATAGAGTGTAAAAACATGAAATATGAAAATAATTATGGAGGGGATCTGAGTGCAGTTTTGGCCCGACATCATTCACATAACTGAAGCAACCAGACACAAAAAAGGACAAAAAAAAACTTGAAGCCAGCATTAGATATTGTCCACATATCTTTTCCTGTAGATTTATTCTATAGACTCACATACTGAAGAAATATATTGGAATGAAGTCATATATCTTCTAATCAATATTCCTCGACATCCCTTACGATGGTTTTTTTTTTTGCTAAAAGCCCCCACGATGCTAAGAGAATAACAAAATATGAACCATATTGATCAATTATATATAAAGCAATGATGTTTTTTGGTTAACTCTTCGTATCTTATGCATTTATCTAGCACGCCGTTGATATCTTTTATGTGTAACCTAACCACATGTACTTTCGTAATCATGCGATGTATAAAACTTTGGTTTGTTCTTTGATCGTAGTCGTAAATTGTTTAGCTCTCGAAACGAACCGACATTGTAGTTTTTCTGTGTTGTATGTTGATACTTAATGTATATGTAGTTACTTAGATCATCTCCAACCTATGTGTATTTGGATATTTTTAGGGTTTATTTGCCAAATAACCAAAAAAGAAGTAATTAGATTTTTAGTAAGAGGTTAGAGAGAGACAGGAAAAAAACAAGGAGAAAGAGGGTGTTTTTGGTTAGATAATAGGTTTGTGTTTTTGTTTTTTTTAATGCTTATTGGGGCAAATTTTCCATATTTTTATTAGTATATTTTTAATCCATTTATATTTTAGAGATTTCTATTATACAAAAAAAAAATATAAATATTCTGCTTCAATGTATTAATTAACTATAAAAATACACATTGGAGCAAAATTTTGTCTCTATTTTTCTTTCTATGATATAAATATTTAAAATAGAAATGATAGGAGATGATCATGGTGAAAAAAATATTTTGTTCCAATGTGTTAACATATTAGAACAAAGTCTGCGTTGTTTTTTCACTTCTTTTTTTTTGTCAAACATTTCTTTTACTAGATTTATAAAGTAAGCATATATTGAAGATAGTCTTACAACTCTAAAATAATAGCATTGTTTATTGTGGTCTGTAAATGTCTTGATATTTTCGAAGGGCTATATCAAAACACTTGAACATTTTTGATATTTTTTTCTTTTATTTCAAAATAACTAAAAGGGAAGAGTGCATTACTCTCTAAGACACTTTTTTTCTTTCTGTTTACATCATAAGACACATTCGGCTGGTGAGACACTTTCAATGAGCTCCAGATGCTTTTTGGACCAAAATGCCATTCTACCCAACAAAAAGAAACAACAAGTTTGGTCATAAGTGTTCACACGGTTCTGCACCTAAACCAAACCAAATGAAAAAGACATATGCTTTCTTTTTTCTTTTCAATTATTATTATTTGTTTTACCCATTTATAGTTTGATTTGTTTATTTTAAATTTAAAATATATTTGACAAATGTGTTTGATATAGTAAATTATGTTTTTTTATTCTCTATAGTTTGACATACACTTTGATATATTTTTTGTTATATTTCAAAAGATACAAATGAAAAATGTGGACAAAAAATTTGTGGATAGAAACATTGTAAATGTGTACATCCAAATATTGTGGATGGATATGAATCTAATAAACTTCATCCAACTGTTGTGATTGATCATGCTACAAAAAATTAATGCTTTGAGTTTAGATCGATTTGTTGTTGTAATGTTTATAAACAGTGTTTTATAAGTGGTTGTGGATGTCTAATTTGTGGATTGAAGATTTTTTGGACAAATATAATATCAGAATACATTCTTTGAACTGAAAACAACATGGTTTGTTACAGAAGATGTACGATCATATGTACACAGACGAAACTACATCACACAAAATGGTACATGACTTTGCCTAGCGAGTTGGCTTGTGATCTAAGTCAAGCATTAGCATGGTAGTGCAGCAGCCGGAACGATTTGGTTGTGGACAAAGTTTTGTGGATGAAATTTTATGCACAAAATTATGTGGACAAAGATTTGTGGACAAAGTTTTGTGGACATAATTACTCAATCCTTCAAAATTTTAAAACATATATAATATATAAAAAATGTTTTTCTACTCTTATATATATTCTTTGAAATTTTCTAAAATTTTTAAATTTTAATTTCTTAGTTAATTTAGAAATTGTGGATGTACGTTTTGTTGATTGAAGAATTGTTGCTAAGGGTTAGAATGCATCATTAAAAGGTTGGAGCAAAATCAAAAGGATTTATAAACAAATTCAATAATTCTAGGGTCAAACTATTGATATCACTCAAATTACCCTAACAAGTGAGAGCTAGGGCACACACTAAACTATAGATATTAAGATTAAACTAGGCAAATAGTTATAAAGGAGTAAATAGGAATGTAATAAATAAATGAAAGCAAAGTGAACAAGGTAGTTATTCTTATGTAACTAAGAGTTGTTTGATGGAATGATGGTAGCTAGATCTAGGGTTTCTATTCAGGTTGGGATTATAATGATATAGACACTAAATTATGATATTATAAAACTCAACTATAAGAATAACATATCAACTCTCGTTGTATAGGTTATCTATTACTAGATCCAATGATCTCACCTGTCGGGATGATCAATTAGAAAGTGTCGATCGATGACTCTATAGGAGTATCGATCGATACACCTTTCGCTCCGTCGATCGATTCACCTGTCGGGATATCGATCGACGCGCTTCTAGTAGGCTTAATGCGCGGGTTGAATATGTGTTTGCTAGGGTTTCTAAACCAGCTCTCGCTGTTATCTAGCAATCCTAGATCAGAAAAGACAAGTCAGATAAGAAACCAAGCTCTCGCTTGTGCCTAATGATTCTATGATCAAGTTCATGTTAATTACTCAAGAACAAGCATTAAGAACAGTCTCAATAATTAATACCACAACTTAGCAATCCTATATTTGGGGCTAATCCCTTATAACCTATCTGAACCCTAAACCTAACAGGTGGATCTACTCAGACATGATAGCTGTCACAGAAATCATAGATGAGTAGATGAAATTGCAATAGAATAGATATAAAAACCAAAGGAGTTCCAAGAGGACTCTGAAGGAGTTCCTCTCTTAAACTAAGAACAATGAATCAAAAGAAAGCGTAGAAAGCGTAGCCGTCAACAGTGGCTTAGAAATAACATAAATAGGGTTTCTGGTCGTCAAGGGTATTTTGGTAACTTTGTGGTGAATCCTGAGCTTCAGTTGGTCATAAAATATACTCAACTCACATTCTGATGTCCCTGTCGATCGACATGCACTCTGTTGCATCGATCGACATACAATCCTCTTCTCGACAGCTTCCTCTCGCGAGGCAGACTGATCACTCTTCAGTAAAACGTGCATAACTTCTGCTACAGGATGCGGATTGACCTCAGACCGGTGGCATTGGAAAGCTAACTCAAAGCTCTATCTTGTATCAAAAGATGGGCTAAATCCAACGGTGGGAATGTCTCCATCGAGAGTTAAACATCTGAAGCGTCTGTGCAGTTCTTTCACTGCGAAAGACTCCAAAAGGCACCAAAATCACCATATTTCTCCAAATCGTCCCTGAACCTGTAAATACTCCAAATAGACTCCAATACATAATAAATAGTATATAAAACACTTATATATCATGGGTAAAAATGGGTAAAATCCATGGTATATCAACTCCCCCAGACTTATCCTTTTGCTTGTCCTCAAGCAAAACAAACAGGCAGTCTCTCTGAAAGAGGTTTGAAAACAGCAGGGACTCAAATGATTTTAAAAACTCAGTTCATCATCTCTTTAGTAGTGCAAACCAAATCATTAAACATCCTAATCTTAGAAGCACATCATACCATATCCTAGTATCGCAACCAAATTTCACTAGTTCCACAACCTAACAGATCCTGTCTGACAATCCCCTATACTAACCTCATTTCTTGCATAAAAATAAAAGTATAGGCTTTACCTTGGGAGTATCGATCAAAGGACACATGGATTCAACTCAAACAAGTTTCTGAACACACAGGTAGTCTTCTCTGATCCCTTTCTCCCCTCATCTCTCTTCTCTGAATATCTTATTAGTTTCAATTTCAACAGGTTTCGATGCCACAAAGGTCATCTAGTCTATCTCATTGACATTTGCATTTGTAATTCATACATTTTTTTGACAAAGTGTAGCGAATAATGGGGTCTCTGGTAATTTACCTATCCCTCGTTTCCACAATGTGTGATCATCCTTGAGATTTAGAATAATGGGATCGCATGTAATTTACCTATCCCTCTGCCTCTCAAGAAATTATATCAATCTTTTCTTTATAAATTTAGATCTTGAGATGCCGAAGAGAGAGAAGGAAGGGAACCAGAAACACATAGACTTTTTACCTTCCAGACTTGCAGGAGGATTCCGATCTCTTGTATACCAAGCCCCAAGACAAGCAAATCAAGTCAGTATTAGGTTGGATGTCAGCTTTGGTTCCTTCAAACAATTTCAGCAAGTGCAAACATAGTTGACAGGTTGATCCACTTTAGTATCTCTGATACTTCTGCAATCAGTAAGTCTAAGACTGGTCTAAAGAGTGGTTAGATGACAAGTAGTAGATCGATTAAGATTATATCCCCTTCTTGACTCAATAATTTTTTTTTTTTTTATAAACATTTTAAATAAGACAAATAAAGTAAATAACCATTAGTAATTCCCCCAGACTTAAATTACACTGGTCCAGTGTAACACAGTCGGTGGTATGAAAAACATAAAGCATAATTACGAAAGTTAACAAGTTAGAACGATATACCAGATCGCCGATGTCTGTGTCGATCGACACAATGAAGTATCAATCGATTGTTGAAGATGAAGCGCTGTCGAACGATATCGACATTGTCTCATTGATCGATGGTTAGAGAGACCGTTTGACATAATGAAGAGACAATCGATCGTTTGATATGAAGTGCTGGCGATCGATATCAAGCTGGTCTCATCGGGCGATGTGCTGAGCAATCGTCTACACTTTAATCTGACCGGAATAGATGTTGATCGATGTAAATGTGTTGTCTTCGTTCGTGGCAGATTTTGTTATGTCGATCGATATCGACTTCTTCTCGGCAATCGTTTACTCGGGTCCCTATTCTAAATAGCTAATTCTAAATTATAATATTAGTATGACCTCCCCCAGACGTAAACAACACTGTTACCAGTGTTATACAGTCTAAGATTGGTGAAAGAATAGATCATAAGGACAATAAGTAACAAGGAAAAATAGTATACCAACTTTGATGTGAATATTGACCAACACAGTTAAGTGGCGATCGATACTCTTGATGCTCTATCGATCAACACAATTAAGTGGCGATCGATCGATGCTATTAATGCTCTGTCGACCAATGCTGCGCAGTCATAGGTCGATGTTGGTAGATCAAGTTTCTTCCTTGGATCCTTCTTTTTGATTTCCTGATATATAAAACGCTAAAACAAACAGTAATAGATAAATATAAAACCAAATTATTATATATTTTTTCGGATGAACAGTGACTCTGCTACAGTAGCGTTGCTACAGTAATTCTGCTACAGTGTCGATCGATTTGCTTGCTACAGTATCGATCGATGTCCTCACTACATTGTCGCTCGGCACTGTTGCTACAGTGTCGGGCGTACTGTTCATCTTTTTTTTACCTGCAATAATTAAAAACAAAAATCAGTAGTATATAAAAACAAAACCAAATGTAAAACAAACCTAACAGTGGGTTGCCTCCCACTCAGCGCTTATTTTTAGTCATTAGCTTGACTTTTGGAGGTCCATTTAATCTGGATGAGGATGTGAACTTGCTCCAAAACAAGTTTCTGTGCTCTCTTCCTCATTTGGTTGATGCAGTTGATAAAAGCTCTTGCAGATGCTTCTCCTTTGTCTCTCAGTTTTGGATCAGATAGCACTCTAACCTTAGCAAAAGAAGCTGGACCTCCTCTGCGGCGCACTCTACACTCAAGACTTTCCTCATGACACTGAGAAGGACCAGTGATAGATAATATGCATCTATATTCCTTTTCATTTTCTTCTTCCTCTTTTTAGGTCTTCCCCCAGACTTAGACTTTTCAGTCTCGTTCTGTTCTGAAATTTGGATGTTGTCGACCGATTCTAAAGGCTCTGTGTCGGTCGATTCGTGAGGCTCATTGTTGACCGATCTTGAAAGTTGAATGTCGATCGATGTTGATCCTGATTTTGCAAGCTCGCGATCTGCATATGTTAGAAGTGCTGGATCTTCAAACATCTTTATGTAGGAAATCAAATCTTCACTTTTCTTCTTCTCCACAGGATCATAGAAGACATTTTCATCAACATTAGTTAGGCACATCTTATTCTTCTTAAGATCACAAACTGCTCCCACTGTAGCCATGAAGGCTCTTCCAAGAAGAATGGAAGATGTCATGCCTGATTTGAGCTCCACGACATGAAAATCCACAGGAATAGTGCATTCTCCTATCTCCACTTTAACATTCTTGATCATGCCTGCTGAGTTTGCCTTGGAGTTATCAACGAAAGAAAAACTATCTTTTGAAGGTTCCGTCTTTAATCCTAATACTTCAGCAGTGTCTATAGCCATGATGCTCACTGCAGATCCAGTATCGCAGAGGGCGTTTGGCAAATCGTGGTTATTTATAGAGCATGGAATCAAAAACTTTCCAGGATCTTGTTCCTTCTTTAGAGTCCTTTTAGGCTTACGGCATACCTTGTTGAATAATATCTCCATGTCCTTTTCTGTCTCTCTGCTCTCTCTGAAAAAATTACCAAGTCTGTACTTATAATAGGCTTTCTCAAAAGTCATACCCTTAGGAACTCTCTCCACCCTCTTGTGAAATCCATCAAGTTCAGCTTTGTTAGCTTCTCATCTCAGGTGTTTGGGAACATAGAGTTTCTGAGCTTTCGACCTCATCCCAATCTGAATCGCTTCTTTTGTTGCTTGCCGTTCCATGACAGGTTCATGTCCGTCCAATTGGTGTCGATCGATACCAGGTGGATGTCGTCGATCGACACTCTCAACGAAAGAAGTTTCAACTAGAGTCAAGTGTTGTTGGTCTGGTGCATCTGCAGGTTGCTTTCTGGTCTTCTCCATTGTCTTTAAGCAAACTGGCGTCTGAGATGGGTTGCGAGTTGCATTCAGACCGTGGGCATAAGGGTCTGGTAAACACACTAGATTTATAGTGAGCCGCTGTCGATCGATGCTTTCCCGTGGAGGTCGATCGATGCCGTTTTGTTTGTGTTGCTCGACGTCATATGTTTTAGCATGGTACGGGATGAGAGGATGTGGGTGTTGAGCAGCGAAATCTGAGTGGCTCTAGATTTGAACAGAACTGCATGACCCTAAAAAAGGTGTCGATCGATGTTCAGTTGATGGTGTAGATCGACACAAGTACGAGCTACCAATAGACATGCAACTTTCGACTAAAATGACTTCTTCTTCCAACTTCTCATGAATGATTACTTCCCCAAAGTAGTTATCCCATCTGGAATCGACCTGCTGCTCTTCCCAGTCGGGATGAATAGTATCACGATGAACAGTATCCCGATGAACAGTTTATGGGTGAACAGTGTCACGATGAACAGTACCGCGATAAACAGTGTCACGATGAACAGTACCGCGATGAACAGTGTCACGATGAACAGTACCTCGATGAACAGTGTCGCGATGAACAGTATTTCGGTGAACAGTACCGTGATGAACAGTGTCGACCGATACGGGATGAACAGTATCGATCGATATCGGATGAACAGTGCCTCGATGAACAGTACTCGCGTGAACAGTACCGGGATGAACAGTATTCGGATGAATAGTAACCGGATGAACAGTACCCGAGTGAACATTGTCGTTTCGTTGAAGAAAATTTTCATTTTTCACAGTTTTTGCAATCAGAGAAATTTGGGTGCACAACATCTTGAAACGGGTATCGATGATGTCTATCATTCCATTCACCTCTTTGCAGAGAGAATCCAAATGCAGATTGAACTCCTCAGTGATCTCCTGCTGTTCTTTCAAGCGCTCCTCTAGTATAAATTTCATCTCTTCTAAATTGTACTGATCCTCATCTTGGTATATAGCATGCTCCACAAATGAGACTTCATGTACAGAACCAGTCTCAGCCTCAATGATCTTGTTGTCATCCTTTACAGCTGATTTTTATCCTGTGCATATCTAGATTTTTGGCATTGGTGCTGGACGCCAAGCTCTCAATCAATCTCCTAGCATCCTCTAGGGTTCTTGTTCTAAAGTTTCCTTCGCTGGCAGTGTCCAACATTACATGATATTGCACATCAATACCGTTGCAGAACTTCATCAACAGCTGAACCTCCGTAAAACCATGATGTGGACAGTCCCTTTGGTAGCTCATGAACCTCTCCCAAGAGCTTCTGAAGCCTTCTGTAGGTCCCTGAGAGAATGTCCAAATTTTATCTCTTATTTCTTCAGTCCGTGCTTCATCAAAGAATTTACACAGGAATGCATTTTGGATCTCGGTCCAGGATGTAAGAGATCCTGATGGCTTTACCACCGAGTTTTTCAAGGCATCATAGCCTGTTATTGATAAAGACTTTACAACTGTTGTACAGTCTTTTTTAGTAAGGGGTTCCTTCTTAAATGTTTCAATGCTATAATCTTGGCGCTGATTCCTAAAACAGACAATGCACATGAGATGCGAGTTTATCAACCAATTTCCTGCTGCAACGTCTTGTACAAGGTAATCTCTATGATCATAGCAAATATATTGAAACATATACTCCCTCAATGCATCTCGTACAATCATTCAGCCTTTTTGAAGGACAAACTATTAGTGTAGAACTTGTTGCTGGTGACCGAGATAGTAAATGACTACCACAAAGAGGACATCTCCCCCCCCCCCCCCATTGTGCAATGAAGATCGATCTTACAAAAACATTTGACTATGTTCACTGGCCGTTCTTGCTGAATACTTTGAGGGCACTAAACATGCCGGAGGATTTCATTCAATTGAATTATGTGTATGTATAACTTCTTTCACCGTGCAAGTCAATGGAGAGCTTGCACGTTTCTTCCAATGTAAATTAAAAGAGGAGTGAGGCAAAGGTGTGTTTTGTCTCCATATATATTTGTTATCTGCATCAACATCTTGTCTCACATGTTGGATAACGATGTGAAAAAATAGGCTATCTTCCTAGGTGCAAGAACATCATGTTGTCTCACCTGTGCTTTACAGATGATTTGTTGGTGTTCACCAATGGAACCAAAAGATCACTAGAAGAAGTTCTTAAAGTATTTCCTGATTTTGAAGCTATGTGTGGACTAAAAATTAGTTTAGAGAGTTCCACTCTATACGTTTCATGCATTTCAGAAGCTATTGAAGTAGATATTCTTGTGAGGTTCATGTTCTCCTCAAGAAAGGTACATGTTCGTTACCTGGGGTTTCCTCTTCTCACAAAACGCATTATGGTGAATGATTACATTCCACTAGTTGAGAAAATCAGGAAAAATGCGTAACTGGACCGAAAGATTTCTGTCTCACTCGGGTCATCTTCTTATGGTATGGGTGGCAGCTTTTTGATTATATGTTCGCTGTTTGAAAGAAATTGAACAATTGTGCTATACATTCTTATGGTCTAGTCCAGATTTAAAAACAATTAAAGTTAAGGTTAGTTGGAAGGATGTTTGTCTTCTGAAAAGTGAGGGAGCTAAGCTTGGGTCTTACGCCAGCATGCTTGAAAACCAAAGGATACATCCCTCTATGATTTTGATGGCTCCACCCCATACCAATAACCAAGCCATGATCGATCCATATGCATCAATTTGATAAGTCGGGCTTTGGATATCCATGAGAAGAACTGAATCGATACATATATTTAAAGTGGTTTTTGCATCCTCATCTTCTTGACATTTGGAATCTTTCAGTTCTCTATTTTCAAGTAAACTATTTATAAAGTATCGATTAAATAGATGTCTTTCTCTTGAAAATTTATCATTTTTTATTTTCCAGATATATCAGACGATTCATGGAAAGGCGTTGGCTGTTAACTTATTGTAGAGTTGAAAACAAGAATAAACTTAGATAAAATCATATCCTAACATAAAGTTTGAAATAGAAAGTGATGTGAGGTTAAAAATGATTTCGATAATGTTCAATAAAATGCTTTCAATAACTTGGTCTAAAAAGATTATTCAAATTCAATACAATTAGGGGCAATTCTCTCAAATAATACTTTTAAAGTTTTTGTTACAAAAATAACACTTACAAATAAAATGATAAAATAGCATATTTTGTTTTGAAAATTTTAATATATATTTTTTATTTTTAGAAATTTGAACACATTCCTAAAACCCATCTCTTAACTCTAAAGCCAAAATTTTATATTAATTAATCCAAATGTTATAAATATATATTTACCTTTCAATAAAACTTCTTTTGATCATTTTCTATTTTCTTCTCTGTGATGATATTTTGTAATAAAAATTTGGTTTGATATTATTCTGGTCTTTTTCTCTACAATTATTATTGTTACTAGTCACTATAAAATAATGGAAAAATAATACTGTTATTATAGTAAACATTATTATAAGTTCACATCAAACTTTAAAGGGATGGACGACATGCGAGGAACCTACCATATTGTAGACGACAAATACGAACTGTGTTGTTTCGAATCTTTTTCACTAAACAGAAGACATGTTTTTCTTCGAACTGCTTCCTACGTGGCATCTCATATACCCGTGACATTTTTTTTTATGATTGTTAACGTTTCTAATCGAAACTTCATTCGCAGATATATATTTAGTATAGGTTTCGTATACTTTAATAATACCTTAAAGTAAAAGATTGTTTCATCGATTGACTTTGTTATTATATAAAAATGTGTCATAATATTTTAAAATGTTTTTTTAACCCAAACAACATAGTTAAAAATAACATATATATCTAATTGGGTTGGATGCTTTTTTAATATATATTGGTTGGATGTTTAAAAATGTGTCGTTATATTTTAGAATGTTTTTTCAACCCAACGAACACAGTTATGTAAAACACACACACACAACCAACCGAATTAGATAATAGCACCTCAGCATATCTAGTTTTAGAGCTAGACCGGTAAGAATAGTAATAGCAGATTGTTATATATAAGAATTTATTATTTGAAAGTAAGACACAAATGTTGGAATAATTAATATTATGTTGATACATATAGTAGTATAAACATGTAACATACAATTTCATAAATTAAGATATACACAAAACGAAAACGAAATTTTGTGAAATAGTGTGAAATTGTGTGTTATAAGACTTCTCAATTATTTTTCTATTAATTGAAAAGTGGACCATTGTGTTAGCCAGCTAGGCATTCTACTGGATTAACGATGGTTGCCCCCACAAAAGAGTTACTTAGATTACGAGAAATCATTTATTTATGAACACACATAACTCGCATTATTTCTCATTTGTTATTTTCTGGATGTGTACTTTTCAAAATTGTAAATACAAGTATATAATAAAATTATGATAAAATGTTAATATAATAAACACATAAACTATGTTTGAAAGCCATACCGTAATGATGTTCTTAGATGTGCTTTTTAACAACAAAAACTAAAATAAGATATATGTTTTACCTATTCGGAAAGCCAAAACCGATGGGATAGAATCAACGTAGAATACAACTAAATAAAAATTCCGAACATCTCACGCAAACTGGTCCATCACTAAATTAATTACTCTTGGTATATGTCGAATTTTGAAGGTAGAAAAAAAGTTTTACTACATTGAAATTTCTTCTAGTGTGTAGCTAAAGCTCGTCATTCGTCAGGTAAAGATATCATCTTCACCAATTGAGAACAGTGTGTTACAAAAATTATGTCTGAATAATCAAAAATTTTATGTACTTTGTAGCCCATGTCAAAGCTTGACATAGTGCATATAAAACTGATAAGTTTCTTCGAAGATTCTTCGTCGCCATCATCTTCTCTTCTGATTCTAAAGTTCTACAAAACCATCTCTACCTCCGAAAATTTATCATTCTCTTTCTAAGCACCATCTATAAAATAAATTCTCGAATATTCTAATGATTACCAGTCAAAGACATGTGAAACCATATATTGCCTTTTTAGATGCACTTAAAAAACCTTTTATAACATTTATTTTCACTTTGAGTAGTTTAACTTGTTCCAAATCTTAAACTTTTCACATGTTATTATCAATGAAGGTATTTTTAATAATACTAATATAAAAAGCTAACAAAAGAAATTGACAATTTGACATGATGGAAGAGCAATTTAAAAGTTTTACTATTTAACAAAATGACTACTCAATGAGTAACGCTTCCACGAAATTTGTCCCCAAAATTAATTTATTGATGTCGATACATTAAAGAGAAAATAATTGAATTTATTAATTAGCTTTTTTTTTGTGTGCAACTGTACTTATGTTAGACTATCATTGACCCCCGTTTCTTAATTGGGATTCTTAGATTCGGGTAAGAAACGACTCTTAAATTTTCTTAGATTTTAACTAAGAAAAATTAAGAACTGCCTTTTAAATAAGAGATATAAAAGTTGTTTTTAGCCGAAAAGTGTAAAAAAAAATAGTGTCAAATCATGAGTTAAGAATCCTGGCTAGGAGACCAGGATTAATCATACCCTTAGAACATGATTAATGGGAGGTTATTATGGTGGAATTCTTAGCTTCGTTTAAAAAACCGTTTCTTAACTTTTAATTAAAAAAAACTAAAACCCGATTTTTAAATAAGATATTTAAGAACCAGTTCTTAGTTTTTTAGTTAAAAGTTAATAAACGGTTGTTTAGTCGAAGCTAAGAACCCATCCTAAGAATCCGTGGTTAATCATGGTCTTATTAGCTTAAGATGAATAGTTTGATCATATTCGTACGTCATTGTTAGCTTTTTATCATTCCATCTCCTCTGCTATATAAAACACTCGTCCGAGTACATAACTAGATGTCTACTCCTTCAAAGCTATTAAAAGCCACACCAGAATTTTTTTTTCCAAACACACATTTATAGCAATGACGGTATTGTCTAAATCGGTCGAAGAAGCAAAATACAGGTTTTCTCCAATCCCGGTTATAGATATCTCTGACCCAGAGTCCAAACACGCTTTGGTAAAAGCCTGTGAAGATTTTGGGTTCTTCAAGGTGATCAACCATGCCGTTCCCTCGGAGCTAGTCTCTGTTTTGGAACACGAGGCCGTGGAGTTCTTCACATTGCCAACGTCTGACAAAACCCAAGTCGCAGGTTATCCCTTTGGATACGGGAGCAGAAAGATTGGTCGGAATGGTGACGTTGGTTGGGTTGAGTACCTGTTGATGAATGTCAATCTTGACATCGGTTCGGATCTATTCCTTCCGGGTCACTTGAATAACCGGGAAACTATAAGGTTGGAATCAATTACGTTGTTGTTTCCATCCCTATGTTTAGTTAACACCTTTCATTATTATACTATATGTTTCTTCACTTGGTCCATGCTCTGTCTTTTTCCTCTATTTATAGTTCATGGTCGGTCTCTTTCACTGCTTTATGGCTCGTTTTTTTTTTTGTTTGTTACGTTCATCACATTCGAAGTTTTGAGATGCCGTTGTCCTTAAAACTTTACGGGACATTTGTCTCGTATAGATTGGTTTAACTATTTAAAAAAATTAATAACTACATTATTTTCCTTTGAATATAATAGTATCTAAAGGATGGACATGCCCCTGATATCTTGTTTTGTGACTCCATCATTTTTTTCACCGTTTCCAGTTTAAAAACTCACACTCTATTTTCGTTATTTAGGAACGCAGTGTTGGAGTACACAACATCAGTGAGGAAAATGACATGTGATGTTTTGGAGATGATTACTGATGGGTTAGGGATCAAACCAACGAACACACTTAGCAAGCTTGTCTCTGATCAAAACAGTGACTCGATATTCAGACTTAATCATTATCCACCATGCCCTCTCATCAACGAAAATATCGATGGTGGCAACAATGTGATAGGTTTTGGAGAACACACTGATCCTCAAATCTTATCTGTCTTATGGTCTAACAACACTTCTGGTTTACAAATCAATCTAACTAATGGCTCATGGATTTCTGTTCCTTCTGATCCATCCTCCTTCTTCTTCAACGTTGGCGACTCTCTCCAGGTTCATCTCAATCCTCAAGTACTTTCTTGCTTATAACCCGGAGATCCTTAACTGAAGCTCAAGATGATATATCAATCAAGTATGAGTTGATACATAAGATCTAGACTTTTGTTTTGGTTTTTTTGTTGATCATTCAGGTGTTGACAAATGGGAGGTTCAAGAGCGTGAAGCATAGGGTTTTAACAAACAGCATGAAATCTAGGGTTTCTATGATTTACTTTGCTGGACCTTTGTTGACTCAGAGAATATTTCCATTGACTTGTCTTATGAACAATGAAGAAGAGAGTTTGTACGAAGAGTTCACTTGGTCTGAGTATAAAAAATCTGCCTACAACTCTAGATTGTCTGATAATCGGCTTCAGCCATTTGAAAGGAAAGCTGTTTCCGTTGAATGATTGATAGGTTATGTTCGTGAATTTGTTGTTCTAAGGGTGCCATATATGTGTATGTTTTAAGTTAATGTTAATCTAATAACTGAAAACATGTTAGTAATTTACTTGAGGGCAAAAATCCAATACGGTGAAACCATCAGGGTTCAATTACTGGCCACTGGAAAAATTATCTATGGACAGAAAACTAACATGTGGTAAAGATTTTGATAAAATATAAATTCTATTAAAATAAATGACGATTGAATGACACCCAAATTTATATATCAGTCACTCAAATCAAATATTAATATTCAATATCCTTTTAAAATACAACAAAAACAATTTGAAAACAATTATCCAATCTCTTTTATATATAAATAAAAATAATTATATGTATATATATACATATTTTAAAAATTATATATGAACTATATAACTATTTTTGTCTTTACAAAATTTACAGTATTTTACTCTCTAGATTAATTATTTACAAATAATTTAACAAAAATATATTTTTATTTTATTATGAAATGTTTATTATTTACAATATTTTCAAAATTATGTTATTGTTTACAATATTTTTAGAATCTTATTACTTTGTTTTATTTTATTTAATAATAGAACAAATTGAATATCTAGTGGTGGCGGAACAAACTGCGAATCATGTTAATTTAGATGAAACATAGCAAACTACTAATACTTTCAAAATTTTGGATGTTATATGTGTCTACCTTTGCATTTACCTATCTGATAGAATAATCTAAAGTGGTGTTTGAAAAACAAGACTCTTGAACCTCATAATATAGTCTACGTTGTTGGATCGAACATAAAATATGTTACTTGTGCACAAGAAAAAAACATGTTACTCAACTAAGGGGGCACGTGCGCCCGTAGAATTATCAAGTTTTAAAATTTTAGTATGTAAATTCATAAAACAGTAGGTTACAAAAAAAAAACTTTATAACACTAATAAAAAGATGTCGATAAAGTCATACAACGCTGAAAGGTGGACTCTGTGTGGTCCGAAAAGTCGATTTGGGTACCAAAATGAAATGTAGATAGCGTGTCGCTTGCTGACAGGTTGCTCTATTCTTTTTCTTTGTTTTTTGTTCTTTGACAACGGCGCTATTCTTTTAAAGGAAATTCACTCGTCAGTCGTCACTGAATTGTCAAATTCACATGCAAGGACCAACTTGGATGATACATGGACGAAGAGGAAGAGAAAGAAGGCAAAAATGAATTATTAGCAAAAAAAATAAAAAAAATAATAATGAATTATTAGCTAATAATAAAGCGGCATGTATAGGGGTTTTTACCGATTCTTACGACATTTTCAACTCACCTGAGTTTTCTATTCTAAAATGAAGTAAAAATGAATATAAAGTAACAAATATTCCAACCGAACTTCATGAAATATGAAATAATCTATTTTGTTACAAGGAAGAGACTTAACTGAACAACAAAAACATATTCCATAGCTAGTTCGTCCAACGGAGCTTGCGACAGAAACAGTATCACGACCAGATGCCACCACTAACAAAGGGCCACTCCTATCATAAGACAAACAAACATAGCTAATTTCAAAGCAATAAACTTGTTTTCTAGCAGATTAAACTGTAATTCTGAAGAACAAAACCAATGAGGTAATAAATACTTGTCAAACGTACGACGAGCCATGGCAGAAATCTGCTTAGCGTCAGCTACTTTAAACAAATTCCTGATTCATGCATCCATTTTCAGCAAACAAATCAACTTCCAAAGTGTAAAATAGCAGAAGCCTTCGATACAAATTTAAGTTGTACCAGATCTTCTGCCAACAGATTCATTTGCTTTGATGGAGAATCCATAACATACAAACACAGGCACACAGCTGATCAAATGGTCAAGCTTTTTGTAAAAAGAGATAGGAAGCCAATGAAGCCACCTATAAGTTCCTCCTCTTGGCCCAATTCTATTATTTGACACATGTTCTCTTCCTTTTCTTTTTTCATTTATTTTTTGTTTTTTCTTAAGAATTTTTAAAAACTTCGTTGGAGATGGTCTTATGTTGTAACTGAATTGGGTGTCTTTTTTTATATTTGGAATATAACTCTTATAGAATGGCCAATTCCTATTGATTCATATTCCGTTTTTTAGTTATTAGACTACTTCTCATTGGTTTAATAGTTGTTAGAAAACTTCTAACTCCGTTCCACCAAACTAGTATCTTGATAACATGTGACAACAGCTGCAGCACATAGATATATAGTCTTACAAATGTTTTGACTTGGGTTTAAGTCTATAAAGCACGGGTAAACTAAAAAGAAAGAAGATCTAGTTACATAAAGAAAAGGGATTAATACAGAGTCTCCTCTTACTTTCCACATCAGGAACACACACAAAAAAAAACTGGATATCTTTTTTTTCTGTTCGGTCGTGAAATTATCTTATCGCCCTTTAGGGTTTACAATTTGAGAAAATATCCCACTGTTATCTTCCGAGGACATGTCACTCGCGTCATGTTCTCCGGCGCCGACGACGTTAACCTCCATACCACCACCTCCGGCTAAATCCTCTGACTCACCTCCACGACTAGGCGTTGGTTGACGCGACCCATCAGCAGTTTCTTGCAACTGAAGTGCGAACTCAAGGTTCCACAAAACATCTCCCATCGTCGGCCGATCTAAACCACTATCGGAAAGACACTTCTCCGCCGTGTCCGCAAACTTCTTCAAACACTCAGGATTAATCTTCCCTTTAAGATTAGGATCAATGATATCCTCTAACGTCCCTTTCCTTTTACAGTTCATCGCCCAGTCTCCAAGACTCACTTGCTCCTTAGGCAAGCTAGGGTTTAAAGCCGGCCTAGCGCATAAGATCTCGAACAGAACAACTCCAAAAGAGTACACATCTGACTTCTCGGTTAACTGCTGTCTCCTAAAGTACTCTGGATCTAAGTACCCGAAGCTTCCTTTGACAACGGTCGTGACATGACCTTGGTTCATGTTCGGTCCGGTTTTGGATAAACCGAAGTCGGAAACTTTAGCAACCCAATTCTCATCGAGCAAGATGTTCGTTGTCTTCACGTCACGGTGTATGATCGTGTACTTCGCACCCGTGTGAAGGTAATGCAACCCTCTTGCTGATCCAATAGCGATCTCTAGACGTCTTTTCCAAGTTAACTGAGGTCTCTTGGTGTTGTAAAGATGCTCTCTAAGTGTTCCGAGTGACATGTAATCGTATATCAAACACATCTCTCCACCGTCGTCGCAGTAACCGATCAAAGAGACCAAGTGTTTGTGTCTTAACCTCGAGAGAAGTTCTATCTCTGTCTCGAACTCGTTTAGACCTTGTTCCGAATTAGGGTTTGATTTCTTGATGGCCACTTTCGTGGTTCCGTCTATAACTCCTTTGTAAACTTTACCAAACCCTCCCACTCCTATCACGTTTGACTCATCGAAGTTTTGAGTTCCGTGTTTGATCTCAGACAACGTGAACCTTCGGCATAGACCCGCTGCAAGGTTAGATAAGTGGCTTCCCGTGTTGCTCTTACCGGAAATAGTAGATTTTGTCGCGGTTGTGTGTGAGTTTCCGTATATAGGAAGCCAACTCGATGTGTAAGAATCGCTTCCTTGGGACTTACGTCTCCTTTGATACATTGTGAAACACAACGCACATAGCAAAACCGCTGCGACTCCACCAATGGAACCGATGATAAAAGCTATGACTCTTTTGTCTCTTCGAAACTCTCTTTTACCATCTTGGTTAGCTTGCATAGCTGATGGTTTAGGGTTCGGACCGGCTAGGTTTTTCATCGTGTCCATCTTGAAAATCTCTAGCCCGTTGAGCTGTGAGTCGAGATACTCCGGTTTAGCAAATTTGGAAGGAGTCATCTGAAGTGAAACCTCTTCGCCTCCTGCTCCACCGTTGCTAGCATCAACGTACATCGCGTAGTCTTTGTACGTAGGGACACCTTTCCCACCTGACCACGCGATTATATCCGCGGCGTTGACGTCTCCTTGTGCTGTTCTGTTGTTGATGTAGATGTCGAAAGCTTTTTGGTTGACTTTAGAAAGCTGGAACTCGCAGAAGTGGAGTCTCATGATGTAAGTGAAGTTAGTATCGACTTGAAACATCCATGTGAGATTAGAATTAACGTTGATGTCTCCGTTTGGTCCTTGTGATCTAGCTGTTTTGTAGACATCTGGTGGAGCGGTCGAGACCGGCATTTTCTGGTAGTCAATCCTGAAGTTGTTGCTTGCTTGAAGGGTAACACCAAGACCTGCCATAGAACGAAACTAATATTACATATTGTGGTTTTAGACCTAAGGACATGATTAATGCATGTCTTTTAGGGAGGGCCTCTTAGCAAATATAAGAGACGTCTCCTAGATTTTGACTAAAAAAATGCTAAGAAACGTCTCTTATATTCGTTAGGAGACCCTCCTAAGAAATATGCATTAATCATGGTCTAAGAAGATGATTACGGGCTTTGATCCTGAATTTTCTGATATTAAAAAAAAAATACACCAAACCTGCGCTGAATATGTAAGGAGCATCGTTGTACCAAGTTCTTGTTAACCCGCCAGAGTCTTGGCTTCCAGGAATGTCCTGACCACCAACGTTAAGTCTAAACATGGTCTGAAGATTAGCGGACTTAGCATCTGCTGTTTGATCTGTGAACCCAACGAGAACAGCTGTATCAAACAGTTCTGGCATCTCAACGACTTCAATACCGTTTATGAAAGCAAACGCTTTAGGATGTTTATCCGAGGGAGTAAAGGTGATGGTCAAGGCATCTTTTAGGGTTGGTGCAAGAGAATATTCTCTGATTAGGTAAGCTTGTGTTAAGGCTTGACATGTGATAGAAGCACTAAAGTTGCTTAGAAGGGTGACATCGTTAGCTGCTACGGAGAAGTAAGCGTCATCGATGTTGAGTCCCGTGTATGCTGATGGGTAGAAATGTAACCGGAGCAAATGTCTTTTGTCTCCTTTAACCGGGATCTCGTAAGTGGCGGGAGCTGTGAAGATTCTTGCTGTCATGTAAGGAATTGTCGAGAGAAGAGATGGATCTTGATACGTAGCTGTTGCGTGAACCGTGTTTGGAGTTTTCAAGAACTTGGTGTCTGGTTCCCATTTCTTCTTGTCTGGATCTGAAGATGGTTCCGATGCTCCGCAGGACAACGCGAGATCTTGTCCGTTAGATTGAGAGATAGAGACTAGAAGAACAGAGAAGAAACAGAGGAGGGAACACAGGGTCCTTGTTTTCTCGTTCATGGCTGAAACATTAGATAAATTACGTGTTTTAAATCCTCAGGAAACATAAAAAAAGGTTACTTTTCTTTTGTGGGATATTATTACCTCAAGAACCAGGAGAGAAAACTTGGAGGCTTGTTTCTTCTCCTCTCTCTCCAAACCTAACAATGTATGATCAAAGCCATGGAAACAGGAGCAGAAACCTCAACAAGACAAAAACAAACCGTTTGTTTTCCTTGGTCATTGTTTTTTTTTTTCTCTTTCTTTTTGGTGCTGTGTCTGAAAGAGAAACAGAAAGTAGTTAGAGAATCTATGGAGGAGAGGATTAATAGTAGAAAACTATGTTTAGCAAATTAGTTAGAAGAGAGAAAAATATACATCAATCTCACACTAATGAAATAAAATTCATAACTTAAACTACATTGACTACTTGATCCTTAAAATAGGAAAAAATAACAAGTTTTCTAGAGTAGGATAAATCTGAAACACGTTTTCTTTTAGAGGGTCAAAGAATCTAAACAAAGAAAAGATCCCTAAATAAATGAGGATGAGTATTTTGTATCAAATTTAAACAATGGAGGAAAATAGCTTTTGACTCCATTGCATAAATCAATGGTGAAAACTAGTTTTCCCTAATCCTCCATTAAAGGCTCATTGAGTCTCTTTTGGTGAGAGTTTATGTGGTCGGGTTTGGCAAAATTTTCAGGTAGAAAAAGAGTATACAGAAGATTTTCTGATCAGCCCGACCCGTAGAAGCTTCTTTGTTGGCCGTGTTAATTGTTGTCACACGCGGCCAGCAGATGAAGAACATACATTTAGACTCCTAAGCAAAAAGCCAAAGCTTTGATATTCTCCTAAATAAAAACAGGTAGTAAAATAAGCCCTAGCTTGTACCAGAAAGTATATTTCCCAATTCTAAGATCAAACCCCTTGCCTTGCATTACAAGTCATCTTTTTAAAGATAGAAAAAATGGTGAGGAGAAGAGAAGGCCTTACCTTACCAATCTCGTCTTCATCGCCATCACTTCCTGAGCCACTAGTGGCCCCATTAGCCTTGCAGAAACCTAAACAGCGGTTATCAAAGCAACTATCCATGCGCGAGACACCGAGAGATGTTGCTTGGGAGAAAAGGCGTCGTCAGATGTTGAAGATTCAAGAAAAGAAACAGAAAGGCCTCTCTGACAGCGATTGTGATTCGAACGATTTAACCGATGAAGATTTAAGGGAGCTCAAAGGGTCGATCGAGTTAGGGTTTGGTTTCAAGGAAGAAGCAGGACTAAAGTTGTGCAACACACTACCAGCATTAGATCTTTACTTTGCTGTGAATAGGCAGCTTTCGCCTCTCCCTTCACCTAGTAGCAGCCGTAGCAGCAATGGAGGAGATGGCTCTTTATCGTCTACATCTGCTTCCTCAAGCAGCATACCTTGTAGCCCAAGAACTGACTCGGATTCATTAAAGATCTTATGTCCAGGTAAAACAAAAACTTCATTTCATCTTCTTTTAAATGTTGATTCCTATGGTAAGTATAAATATACATAGACTAATTGTTAAGTTTCCAACTTAAAATTAATTGACAATAAGTAGATTGGACCAAGTCAGTCTCTTATATGTTATTCATATATATCCCGCTAAAACTCTCAGAACTTATATTCTCACACTTAATCATTGTGAATTGAGTTGTGCAGGGGACAGTCCTCAACAAGTGAAACAAAGACTAAGGCATTGGGCACAAGCTGTTGCATGTTCTGTGATGCAGTCTCACTAATGTGTGTATACGTTGTGACTCTTAAGTTTCAACATGAAACACTTGTTTTTTTTGTACTATTGCTGGTGAGATAGGACAGAGAAAGAATCCTACCAAGCAGGATCTCTCTGAAGGAGGGAATAACTAAAAAAGAAAAGTTTTGGGAGAAAATAAAAAGAAAGATGGAGAAAGATTTCATGGATTCATGGCTCTCTCTACATAGTTTTGCAAAAGTAACAAGATGAAGAGAGGAAGGGAAGGCCTTTCTTATTCATGTACTGTATGCATATAGACTTTTAATATGTGGTCGTGGACTTGATGATGGTTACTATGAGATATATTTTGAAGTATGTTTTTCGTATGAGGCTTTTGTATCATGCAAATTCACGGATCTATATATGATTGGTTTCATAAGAAGTTTTGACAGTATTCTACTTGTGTATCGCTCACTTAAGAAACGAACTCCAATTCAACCGAAAATCCATTTCAGCATCAACAGTACAAAAGTTCCAGTATATATTACAGACCCACCGATCAGAAGAGCTTACATCCTTTCCTCAGGGAAGGACATGAAGAAATGGTAGGGTCCTTAGCCTATTTACACAGTCCATAGGAATATTTTTCTTCGGCTAACTAGAGATGCTTGGTTTCGTAAAACTAAACAAGCTGTCACTAGAAATCACTAATCAGGGTCCAAGTGATAGCCAACATGGGCTTGACGCTTTCTAATTTAGATCATAGTCAGTTTTGTTTACACGATGATTTTTTTTTTTGGACATCCTATACAATGATATTTAAAAAAAAAAAAAATTGGTGTAAAACGGTCTTTTATGTTTCCTCTAACTTGCAACGTTATAAAACTCATATTCTATTCTGTTATAAGAGCATAGCTCTCATAGTTTGATATAAGACCCCGTCATCAGGCTGCCCGTCATTGACTCGTTTATAAGACCAACGACTGCTTATTATTGGCTATTATTGCATACCTTGTGAATAGAGTTCATGAGCTACAACAAATCCACACAAGTAGGACCTCCTCTCTGAATTAGGAGGGAATAACTAAAAAGAAAAGTTTTTGGAGAAAAAAAGAAGAAGGATAGAGAAAGAGATCATGGATTCATGGCGCTCTGTACATTAGTTTTGCCAAACTGTACGAAAACCACAATGACCTGGTCAACACGAGAGTCATTTTGGACAAGGCGGTCCAGGTCAGCTACAAAACCGTGGACCATCTCGCGAGCGTGTGGTGCGAGTGGGCAGTCGCTGCCGATGGGAATGAGCCGGTCCAGATGAAGCTGCATAGATCCTTGAGGCTTTGGTCCTTTTATGTTGACTTTGGAGGGAAGCCTGGGGACGCTAGAGTCCATAAGAGGAGTCTTAACTTTGTTTCAGGCTCCATCTGATGCTGTAAGAACCTTATATCTTCAGTACGCTAAGCTAGAAGAGGACTGAGATGTATGAGATGACACATTTCCCGTGCAGCAGGATCGTTGGTGTTCCGAGGACAAGGGAGATATACAAGCAAGCGATAGAGTCTGGACTCCACGCAAGGATGTGAAGCTCATGTGCATAAAGTTTGCTGAGCTGGAGAGAAGCTTGTCAGAAAGTGACGGGAGAGAGGATGAGTCTGATGGTGAAGACAAAGTAGAGATTGCTCAGAAAGAAAGAAGTCCCTGCTGCTGTGTTTGGAGGACTTGTCAGAAAGAGAGAGGAAGGCGGTGAGAACGGCGCGGCTAAGGCTCTTGGTGCATTGTAGAGGATAAAGAGACAGAAACTAGCTCAGTAGTAAAAAAATCCTGTAGACAAATTACTTTCCTGTGCTACAGATAGGAATTGTGTAATATGCAGAACATGATCTTATATTGTGAGAAATTTTGTTTTCTTCTCAGTTCCACTGTCTAAACTATAGTAACATCTTGAATCTGTTTATGCAGCCTCTCTTAGGTCCCCGTCTGGTGTTAGGAAAATAAATGTTTTTTGAAAGGTTTTCTTTCTTCTTAAGAAGGACAGCTATAGAGAGAGATTCAAACACCATGCAACCATATATCATAGGAAGACAAGTCTGCTTCCACCAACAAAGAGTATTTGATCTAAACTCATTTCATCAACTGTTCTAGCTACAGAAAAAACAAAGCTAGCTTAAAGAAAGCCGCATCATTTCTTCATTCATGCATTGTCCTTTGAGCTTGACGAAACCTCAGTTTTATCCTCTTCCTTGTTGCTCATTGCTACAGGAGACGACGAGCCAGTAACAGAATCTTCAGGTTCCGTCTTAAGCTCAGACTCAAACTCTTTTGCAGCCTGCATCATTTACAAAGCCCTTATTAATGCAAATATTAAAGACAAGAGCTAAAAGGAACACTGAACATACAAGTAGAAGCTATATATCTGAGAAGAACAACGAGCCATAACAACAATTAACAGTTATTTTTTTATATAAAAAAAAATACAAACCTAACATCCTCCAAGTATCGAAAAAGCACTTGAACCATAAAAATTATCAGACACATGTCTCCCTCAAGACCTTTGAACATCAAATTCTAACTACAATCGAGACAATCTTTTCACATGAAATTCATCATATTAAATCGAAGACACAGACCAAAGTTAATGAATCAGCAAAAAGAAACCTGTTGAAAGCTCTTGACGGTCTTGCCAATACTCTTGCCAATCTCAGGAAGCTTCTTAGGTCCGAAAAGCAACGCGGCGACGCCAGCGATCACCGCGAGCTCAGGGACACCGAGACCAAACAGAGCATTACAAGTCAGTGCCGCCTTTCTCCTCCTCTGCTCCGGTCGAATCGCAACCAAAGAACGGGTCTTTGGTCTTCGTTGGGTGGTTGCTATGAAACAGTTGGAGAATAAGGAAGAGCGAGATGACGAGAGAGGCAGAGTGACTGGTGGCGGAGAAGATAGAGTCGCAACCGATGTCGCCATTACTGCTCTCTTCCAATCCTTTTTTTTTTCTTCTTCTGGTTGTTCTAAACGTTATCTCTGTTTTTTTTTTTTGTTTATCCAATTAAAATGAAATAAAATTCTTAGCTAAATACAAAAAACTCTTCTTATATTATAAGTTGTGAATAATGGACGACAAAAAAAAAGGTAGTGAATAATGAATAATACTCTCTGTTATATGGTCTTATACTTAAATACATTTTTTGTTGACAAAAAAATACATTTTTATTACAAAATAATACATAAAATTTTCAAAATAGTATTAATTAAAAGTTAATTTTTTTTTTTTTATTTAGGTTTGGATTTTTTTAGTGATTAGGATTTATGGTTTACTATTTATGAGGTGACTTTAAGATAAAACTATAAAGTTTGAAGGAATTTAATCATTTTACTCTTTTAAGTGATAGTATTTTTTTATGGATTAAAGAAAAAGATATAGATTTTTTATTTATGTGCTATTTTTGTCATAGTTTTTTTTGTACTTAAGATAGTGATATCAATTTTGCAGATAAGAACACTGATTAATTCGACTAATTCACTACCAAGAAATGGTCTTTTCTATTGCTTTACATTAGCAATGAAGCTTTGAGTTTGATAACTTTGTAGTAGTTACAAGATACAAACTTGTAGATTTTGAAAAAAAGAGATTGAAAATACATAAAAGAAAGACCTAATCTCAGAGATAAACTAGGTCAGACAATTCTTTACACAACACATTATAACACTTTTGTCTCAACGCCTCTGTCTCTCTGTCTATTTGTGATAATTATACAAATCGAGTTTCTTCTTCACAAAGCTACTTATCCCCAACGCTGCGAATACGTTTCTGCAGATGCTCCAAACTCGCAACTCTCCTCATCGACTCTGTTCTGTTCATTTTGCAACCGATCAAGGCCTTGCTTTTGTTGTTGCTTGAGCTGGGGGTCTCAGGTGTGGTCACTTGGGAGCTTGTGCCTAGAGAGTTTGATGTCTCTGAAAGATTAGAGACACTTGAAACCTGAGGCATGGTGTGGAACATTGGGTTGAATCCTGTGATTCTCTTCACTGTCTCCTCAGCCATTTTCACCTGAAAAAAGGTTTCAACAGAGTTTTTTGATTATGGCCCTAGTGAATGAGTTTTGTTAATCAAAGAGGAGAGAGAGGGAAATGGGAGTTTTACTTACTTTAGCTCGTAGTGTCTCTAGATTGGCTTTCAAAACTCTGTTTTCTACAGATGCGTCATTGAATGTTTGAGTTACGTCAGTGAGACCTTTCATGAGGTTTGAATTCTCTACACGCAGCTGTGAAACCTAAAAGAGAGATGGAGACTTTAATAACAAGTGAGCTGAGAAAAGGTCAAGAGAAAGAAACAAATGTGTTGGGGTGAGATTATTAACATACTTGTGTCTCTAGCTCACTAAGGTGTGCCTGCTTTCTTCTTCTGGATCTTCTAGCTGATTCCCTGTTAGAGAGCATCCTGCAATTTTGCACCAAACAGTAAGCAAACAAAACGTTCATGTTCTCGTTCAAGAAAGATTTTGTCTTGTGAGAGAAACTATTAATCCAATCCAAGAAAGAATATGCTTTTACCTTTTGACACGCTTAACATTGGTAGGATTCATATTAGTTTCACCATCAGCTTCTTCTTCTTCTTCATCACCAGAGAGCTCGGATCCACTTGTTATGGTACTGCTCATCACCGGTGTAGCTGCAAATGAAAAACCAATACAGATTAGTTCCGTTAGCTTGAGCCGGTTTGAGGTTTGTTAATATACAACAACTCTTGGAACAAAGCATTATGAGCAAATACACAATAAGTCAATAAACTATCCAGAACATCTGGAAGGGCTAATCATAGAGAGGTAAACACATAAGAGTACGGTTTGAGGAATTAAAGAAACCTTTGGGAGAAGCTAAGGAGCCTTGGTCTGATGTATAGGCTCCTCCACCATTCTCAGATCTACCAGAGGTATCCTGAGGTTTGATGAAACCTCCCTATCAAATTTTTCAAATATCAACACACAACAGATCAATTATTTTAAAAAAGGTCTATATTGGAAGATAATAGCAAAGCTTTCTATTTTCTTCTTCCAACTCAAAACCAAAGTTGGAAAGAACATATAAAGTTGATAGATTTCAAATAATATACATATCACAGAGATCATCTATACATCCCAATACTCATCAAGAACACAATCAGCTTAGTTCTTGAATTACTAAGTTTTTTTTCTTCGAAAACATTAACTTACAGAATAAAAGGTTTGTTTTTCTTTTCTTAACACTTTTGAACAATGAAGCATGAGCAGAGAGAGAGAGAGAGAGAGAGAGAGAGAGAGAGAGATTAGTGTTTTTACTCTTTTCATGGCGACAACAGCAGCATAAGCTAGATTGAGTTTACTCTTCAGAATCTCTCTGTATTCATGAGAATCCACCGGAGAAGAAGGTCCAGAGACGGACGCCGTCGCGGCTACACCGGCACTGGCGTCGGAGGATTCTTGTAAGAAGCGATGGAATGCCCACTCTGACTCACTACGATTCGTTCCCGAAGATGCTTTAGCCGGCTCCGACAAAAGATGGTTATTACCGGACATTTCTTCTTCGACAGAGAAACCTTTTTCCATTTTTTTTTGTTGTTAAATTTGTTTTTTTTTTTTTTTGCTTCGAATTCTCCCTACAAAGTTTCTTCTTATCCGATTGGGCAGCCTTTGCGTTTTAATATTACTTTTTTTTTTAAGATATTAAAATTCTCAGATTACCACTTAAGGCCCCCGGCAAGATTAGTGTATTCTTATTCACACCAAAAACTTGGGCAATTTTCAAAAATACCACTTTGAAGGTACCATTATTCATCTTTATCATCACTAAGTACACATTTTCAAAAATACCTTATTTATTAAAATGTTAAAGACTCTTATATCTTTGTTTTTATATGCTTTTCAAAATTTTAATCCAAATTTCTAAATCCTAAACCCCCAATTCTAAACCCTAAACCCTAAATCTTCAACTCTAAACCCTAAACCCTAAACTATATACCCTAAATTCAATATCCTAAACTCTAAACCCTGAAACCTCAACTATAAACCCTAAATCCTTAACTCTAAACCCTAAACTTTATACCCTAAACCCTAAAACATCAAATCTAAACCCTAAAACATAAAATCTAAACCCTAAATCCTAAACGTTCAAATCTAAACCCTTCATTAAAAGTAGTGGTAAAAGTGGTTAGTGTAAACATGAAAAGTGGTACTATGAAAATGGTATTTTTGGTAATTTCTCCAAAAACTTCTGATTTTTACTGTTTTATCCAAATATTTGTGTGTTTTACTTTTTGTTATTTTTCCCAAAATTATACAGGACTGCCCTAGACAAGTTTTATCATAAACGTATTTTTCTCTTTCAATGCTTCACTGCCACTTATATTTACAACTAGATGTGGACCCGTGCGTTGCACGGGATTTATTTGATGTTTTAATTTCACGAACACATAAAAAAATTAGAAATATTTTTCTCACGTTAGTTCTTGGATTTCCAGTATATATTGGTGACATTTTAATAATAATAATAATATTTTTTCTTACATAAATTTTGATTGATATTCTATTTCAATAATAATGGTGTTTTAATTAGTAATTGATATTTTTATTTTTTAATAAATACTTCATTTTTATTATTTTCAAAATAATATTAGCTATAGTTAATTAAAACATATAGAACTGTAAACTCTCTATATTGTTTATATTGTGTAAGAAAAATTAAAAAAAAAATAATTATTAAGTAATTTTTAAATGAATATTATTATTTTACAATTACTATCAAATTGTTTTACAATATATTTTCTTTAGAAATTTAGAAAACGAAATAGTATTAATAATTATTTGACAATTTTTTGTTTTAATTTTTTTTGTAAATAAAAAAGTGCAGAAAATACCAATAAATAATTCTAAAATTACGTTTTTTATTATCTTGCTATATATTTTATTAATCATGAGATATTTTAACAATGTCAAA